>NC_083338.1:5967721-6258991 GCF_019175385.1 Lycium barbarum | reverse complement strand
TAATGTGTTTTGGTAAAAAGATCATAAGCACTTAACAATTAAAAATGTTTCTCAACACTTGAAGCTTATTAACTGTTTAGATTGACGGAGATTAGTATAGGGTTTCTTCTATTTTGAGTCTTCGTTCTTAGCTTAGTCTACTTTCCCCTTTTGCCTGTTCTTACTTTATTTGCTGAGCATTTGTTTTTTGATTAATTAATAAAAAGCCTTGTGGCATCCATTTAAAAAAAATGTTTAGAGCCAGCTAACTTAAATGGGCTCTTTTGTCTCTCTTCTATTTAAAGTGGTTGTTATTGTTACTTATGAAATCAAACCCAAAATGGCCAGAGTAAATTTACTTCTTCTTTTCCCAATCTTTTTGTTTCTGCTACCAAATTTTGCATTGTCCCAAACCAAAAATGATGTGACAATTGGTTCATATTGCTGGTGATGATAAAACATCTCCATGGATTTCTCCTAATGGAGATTTTGCATTTGGATTCCAACAACTGGGGAATGAAGATCAATTCCTAGTTTCAATATGGTACAACAAAATAGCTGAAAAAACTATAGTTTGGTATGCAAATGGAGACAATCCATCTCCTAAAGGATCAAGAATCGAGCTCGTTGCTGATCGAGGACTAGTCCTTACTAGTCCTCAACAAGACGAGACTTCGATTTCTGATCCTTTAATAGGTACCGTTGCTTATGGTTCTATGAAAGATACCGGTAATTTCGTGCTTGTTAACAAAAATTCTGAAGGTTTATGGCAAAGTTTCAATCAAAGTAAAGACACAATCTTGCCAACTCAAGAATTTGGAGAAGGATTCGAGATTTCATCTCGTCGATCAGACACAAATTTTTCGAGGGGAAGATTCTTGCTCAGGATGTTTCAAAATGGGAATATTGGAATTGCTACTGTGAACTTGCCAAGTGAGTATATAAATGAGAACTTTTTCTTGATTCGAAGCTTCGATCAATTGAATGCAACGAATTACCTGTTAAAGTTCAATGAATCAGGCCAAATTTTCCATTTGGTTAACAACAGCCAAGAGGTTGTTCTTTCAAAGGGTGAAACTGGACCATCAACACGGTTTTATTACCGTGCCACGCTCAATTTTGATGGCGTATTTACTCTGTATCAGCACCCGAAAGAGCCTAAAAGTACTGATGTTTGGTCTGCTGTTTGGTCAGTTCCTGATAATATATGTTATAGTTTTCCTACAGAAAGAGGTTCTGGTGTGTGTGGATATAACAGAATTTGTAGACTAAGCATAGATAAAAGACCGGATTGTCAGTGCCCGCGAGCGTTTTCACTAGTTGATCCAGATGATGATTACAAAGGTTGCATACCGGATTTCATGCAAGATTGTGGTGAAAATCAAGAAAATTCAGAAAATCAGCTCGAGATGGAAACTATAACGAACATCGATTGGCCAACGAGTGATTACGAGCTTTTGCAGCCTTTCGATGAAGAAAAGTGCAAGAATGCATGTTTGAATGATTGCATGTGTGCTGTTTCGATTTTTCGAGAAAATAGTTGTTGGAAGAAGAAATTGCCGCTTTCAAATGGCAGAGTAGATAACAGAGTGAATTCTAAAGCATTCATCAAAAGAAGGAAAGGTAATATTCCTTTAGAAAATCCTAATTCTTCAAAGCCAAAAAACAAAAATCAAGAAACTATCATTCTTATTGTATCGGTGTTCTTAGGTAGTTCTGTTTTTGTTAATTGCTTACTTCTTGGAGTACTTTCTCTGGGGTTTTTGCTCGTTTATCGTAACATAAGCTCAACATTTGAAAGGAATGGAATTTCCATGGATCAAACTTTGAGATACTTTTCTTTTAAGGATTTGTCAAAAGCCACAGAAGGGTTCAAGGAAGAACTTGGAAGAGGGGCTTTTGGCATTGTATACAAAGGCGTCGTTGAAATTGGTAACCCTATTCCGGTGGCTGTCAAGAAATTAGATCCGATAGTTGACGATGGGGAAAAGGAATTCAAGACTGAAGTGAATGTGATAGGCCAGACACATCACAAGAACTTGGTCCGTTTAATTGGATTTTGTGATGAAGGTCCTCATAGATTGCTTGTCTATGAGTTCTTGAATAATGGGACATTAGCAAGTTTCCTTTTTGGTGATCTAAAATTGACATGGAACCAAAGGATTCAAGTGGCACTTGGGATGGCAAGAGGGCTCTTGTATTTGCACGACGAGTGCAGCACACAGATCATTCATTGCGACATAAAACCACAAAACATACTTCTTGATGATCATTACAATCCAAGAATATCCGATTTCGGATTAGCAAAGTTGCTGAGGATGGACCAATCTGTGACCCAAACAGGGATAGGAGGAACGAAAGGGTACATTGCACCAGAATGGTTCCGAAACATGCCAATCACAGTGAAAGCGGACGTGTATAGCTTTGGTGTTTTACTACTAGAAATCATTTGTTGTAGGAGAAATGTGGATTTTGAAGTTGGTGAAGACAGAGCAATTTTGACTTATTGGGCTTATGATTGTTACCAAGAAGGCACAATATATCAACTTGTCGAAAATGATTCAGATGCCATTAGTGATTGAAAAAAATTAGAAAATTTTTTAGTGGTAGCCATTTGGTGCATTCAAGAAGATCCTTCATTGAGACCTACTATGAAAAAGATTGTGCTAATCTTGAAGAAATTGTTGAAGTTCCTAATCCTCCAAGCCCAAATCCTTTTAGGACAGAAAATTCTCTTCTAGATGCAGTATAATCTATGCTGCTCGGACTTCTCAAAAATGTAGTCTCACCCATGTCGGGTTCTCAAAAAATGTACTACTTTGAAAGATCTAACAGGCATCTGTTGACATTTTTGAAGAGTTTGAGCAACATAAGATATAATGCAAACCTCTGTTCGGAACTATAGATTTTAGAACCACAATTTAGCTCTTTTTTTCCTCTTGTTTTCATTGCTCAAGGGATAATTAGTATACCTTGTTGATCACTTGCACAAATGCAGAGTTTACTAAATATTGTTGTAGTTATGATATTGAAGAATTCTTTTTCTACAAATAAGTTGATGAATTTTCATTTTAAAATGTTATTGATCATTTTTTTACTAACAACTTCTAGGTGGTGCATTAAAGTTACTTGGTTTTCTTCATTGGCCATTTGAGAACTAATAAGTCATAAATGGTCACTTCATTTCCGGCATTAGGTAAAAATATATGGTATCTCCACAATGGTAACTGACCATCTAAAAATAGTCAAGTACCCTTTGTAACAACCCACTATTTCCTTAAAACTCCGCAATATAAACTCCGCAACATACTTCAATGTATATATTGATTGTGCATAAAACTTTAGCTTTATAAAAAATGATACAAAATATTTCTTAACATGTGCATATACAAGCACATTAATATTTTTACATATAAGAGTTTATTCAAATATTATTTTCTTCGTTCCATTTTGTTCGACACGATTTCCTTAAAACTCCGCAATATTTTGCAATTTGGCAACACGCAACTTCGATGAAAATATTGATTTTATATTCTTCTGTATAGTACATACATAACATGGGACTGGTGAAAGTGATAAAAATATCCATAAGAAGTTTATTCAAGTATTACTCACTCTATCTATTCCACTTTATTAGACATTATTTTCTTAAAATTATGTAAGAGTAATCTTCAATCTGGCAACATGCTACAATGATAATAATATTGATTATCAAATGGATCAGAATGCCACCAACACCACCTACATAGCCAACCGTCAGCGCAATTTGCATCTGCACTACAACTTCTGCTACAAGTCGACTCAAATTCATTTGGAAGAAATTTCAATTGCATCATTGACATATATAGAGGAAAACTCCCCAATGCCATTGCCTTCGAGGTGCCAGACATATCAACTGCATATATAAAATTTTAATTAAATAATAGTAATAATTTGTAAAGAATGAATCTTGTAATCTAGCTCATGAGGGGAGAATTGTCCAAGTCCATATAAGGAGGACAAACAACCATTCATAACAGATGAGGAGAATCAATACCACCTCCCCCCTTCTCGCACACCAGGATTGGACACCTGGAGCATAGACGATATAAGATGGGGACCCAACATTGGGTAAACAATGAATTGGGATGGGAGTCTGACTCTGATACCATGTCATAATCCAGAATTGAATGAAGAAAACAAGAAGATCTCAATGGAGAAATCCTAGAAAGTTTGAGGGAGGGAACAAAATAAAATCGACTTTTGTTATTTCATTTTGTCTATAGGAGAAATATCATATATTTGAGGAATATAAATCATCTTGACAAAAGGAATGTGACCCATTCTTTGATGCCACAAAAGATGAATTTTATTGACTGAATCAGAGTTACATGGAACAGGAATGACATCATTAGCATCAACAATAAGAGTAGAATTATTACAATGAGTAGAAGGCAAGGAACAAGTCTTATTTGTATTTTAAAATATCGAAAAATGACAAACCAGGAGAAACAAATGTAGCAGCAGTGGGCATATGAAGGATGTAAAGGCCATGCTCAACTCTACCAATTTTCAATGGCCTCTTCAGAGAAAGGCCTTGTTAGAGAAATGAATCAATAGTAAGGAGAGCATAGCATTTAAGTTGAGTAAGGAGTTGATGAATGGAAATTTCCAATAGATGTCACGTTAACTTTGTAATCATTTGGTAAAGTAAGAAGAGCAGGGGTTAATAAAGGTGTTATATGATGGAGTAGGTATTTGTGAGGAGTCATGTGATTAGTGGCTTCAAAGTCCAAAATCCAAGAATTGGAAACTACCTTAGAAGCATTACATGCAGTGAAACCTTCTTTAGTAAAAATAATATTGGTAACCAAAGCTGGAAAGTTAGCATGACCAGTGGAAGAAGGTGCTGGTGAAACAGAGGTCATATGAGCCTGATGAAAGAGTGACATGAGGTATGCATACTGATCTTTGGAAAAGCCATGTGGAGGAGCCTCAGAGGGCGACAAATCAGGAGTGAGAGAATTATCATAATGATGATTTATTTATGCACAAGCTCCAAACTTTTTTTTCTTGGTGAACTTAAAATCTGTGGAAACCCATGTAGTTTGTTGCACTTGTCCACTGTATGGCCAGGCCCCTACAGTATTTACAGAGAAGTATGGATTTAGATTGATCAAAGTTGAACCTCTGGGGAAATTTTCTTATGTTATTGGTCTGACCAGAAACAAAACCAGAACTAGAACCATGCATATAATTGGGAGAATTGGACTGACTAAAGCCTAGTCAGTGGAGAAGACAGGGACATCGGATCTGATTTCCCTTTGTTTCTCATCCCTAATCAGCATAGAATAAGCTTTGCCCACAGTGTGAGTGGAAAATATTATTAGGATATTACTTCTAAAAGTGAAATAGATGTCATTTAGCCTAGAGAGAAATTGAATGAGTTGTTGTCCCTCAACAAACTCAAGGTCTACCAAAAGAAAAAGTCCCAAGTTCATCCTAAAACCCTTTCAGCCTTGTGAAAGAATTAGCTATCTCAGAAGACCCCTGTAGTTATGGCCCTTTGAAGACTATAGTATTGAGATGTGTTAGAAACCCCATATCTCTCTTCTAGGTTTTTCCCTATCCCAGCAAAAGGAACCATACGAGCACAGTCCCTGGTGTATTTGAGGGAAGGAGGTACAATGGATGAGATGAATTTATACTTGAGGTCGAATTCGTATTAGGAACAGTAGAAGTACTAGAGTTAAGGTTTTTCAGTGTTGATAGCCATAATGAAAAACAATCAAGTCAAAATACCAGCAATCAATCAATAATCTTAAATGAAAAAATGACTATATCTACACAAAAGAGTAATTCAACAAGGAGGTCAGGAAAAAATGTCACTGATATCGAAGAGAGTATTTAAACCCTAGAATCAATAGATGATGCAGAACATAAACGAACAACCTATCTTTCTGCTTCAATTGAAAAATTGACTATAAAAATGACGAGGTGCTTCGACGAATCGAAACCACCAGAACTCAAACACTATAAATAAAAAATCTATCGAACTGAAAACTACACCGATAGAAACATGTAGAACTACACGATATAACAGGTTTGCAATGATACCATGTAAAAAATGAATCTTGGGCTAATGAGTGGAGGATTTCCCAAGTCCACATAAGGAGACCAAACACCCATCTATAATTGATGTGGGAGAATCAACATAATTATAACCAGAATCAAGTTAATACTCATAAGTAGAATCTCATTACAAAAAGGAGGAATGAGGTACCAAATTCGTAGTTAATGTGTCGCTAAATAGTTGTAGCTAACATGAGTTTTTTGATAATCCATTGTTAAATAGAACAAGCTATGGATTTTTGTTGTTTAGTGGTAGAGTTATCTGTCGCTAATTTCTACTTTTATTTTGTGTGTGTGAAATAACCATTATATAACCAGAGGTGAATCTAGAATTTGAACTGTATACGAGTTCAGAATTATATAACAACTCATTTGATTTAATTGTTTCAAAATCAATTGTTTGTACTTAGTGAATTTTTTTAACACATACACAAGGTTCAAGTCTAAAATATTCAACTTTGCATAAGAACCACATGAAGTCGCTAACAAATTTTTTAATCAACACGCACTACAAGAAAAAATGACTTTTAAAGACGCGAAAACTAGTCCCTAAAAGTCTAGATCTGGTCCCTAATAATAAATAGCGACCATACGACGCTATAAGCTCCGCCGCTAAAGGTTAATAACGACAAGATATATTTACTGGTCCTTTAAGCAAGTTAACGACCGTAAAATTTCTGGTCCCTAATAACCTTTCAGGATCATATTTCTGGTCTCTAAACTTTCGTTCTCCTGGTGCTGTTAATTTGTAGCGACCGGTTTTACTGGTCCTAAATTGACTTTTCAGATGAGATATCTGGTCCTTAAAAGGTGTTAAAGAACATTAGCAATGCTAGAAGTCTGTGTTCAAATAAATACATGGTCTTTTCCTGTCATAGTTTGTAAAACATATCGACAAAATTAGCAGTAATACCCCACTGTCATATATATTGTTTGTAAGTAATTAAAAAATATGGATTAAACATCCCAATAGTGCTACTGTATAGCCATGGTATATAAGTCACACTACTGGATACACAATCCTTTAGGGAAAAAAAAAAAACTAAATATCCTAAATATATTGTTTGGCCCAGCAATCCTGCTACTGTTGTAACCAATTTGTCAGCTTGTCTGAAGACTTCAAAACTTTGAGTATTTGGACTTGTAAATAGTACGTCATTCAATTTCGTGTATCAAATAAAATGTCGCTTTTGTTTCCTCCAAAATGACTTTCAATGATACTTAGACAAAGTTGAGTGACTTTTTGGTTACAAAAAATAGTCCAGTAATTTTCACGATATTTAGATAAAGTAGAGTGATTTTATCATTACAATAAATGGTTCAGTGAGTTAATTGTAATAAAGTAAAATTTGAGTGACAATTTATGAAATCTAACCCTAGCTAGGTTCGAATGATCCCATAAATAACAATCACTACTAAAAGCACGGGAATTTCGAATGGAAATTTCCGAGAGAGGTCCTTCAAAATTATGGATTTCCGACTAAATATCCATCGAAAAGGCTTTCGATGAGCCAATTTCCAACAAATCTCCCTAAAATATTTGCGTGTTTTTAATACTGAATCTACATCCGCCCCAAGATATAACCGTTAAGCATAATATATATAAATGTTTTCATGAAATTACAAAGCTAAAAGAAGAAACAAAACACATACACACACACACAAAAGAAAAAAAAGGGAGAAAATACAGGGAAGAGTAAGGCATCACCAGCAGTGGCAGTAAGGAGAATGGTGAAGAAGATAGCAAACTTAAGTAAACAATGTTTCCCAGCCATATTTTGCCAATTTATTTGTAAGAGTAGAGAAGAGTATACTTTGATAATTTCTTACTATATTGAAATCATATTTATAAGCAAAACCAGTGAATGCTAATATTGACATGTCACGTCAATATACAAGAATGGTTTATACTTGATACTATATATTAATTATAAAGTTATCGAATAAGTATTGCTAAATGAATGAAATATATGCTCTTTTGATAAGGTTTTTTGAACTTGATGCAGAGACATTTTGATTGATCTTTTTCACAAGTTTTTCAATGGTCCTTTGCTAACCCCACCTCATATTTGATCAAAGAATATATACTAAACCCCAAATCCCTTAAGTTTCATGTGTGATACCCTATTTCGAACATAGTACTCCTTCTATTTCAATTGATGTGATACTTTTCGTTTTTCAAGAGTTAATTTGACCAAACTTTAAAGCTAAATTGATTAGATTAACTCAACATTTTAAGATTAAAATTTATATATTTGAAAGTTACGTAAAAAGACTATAAGTTGCAACTTTTCTCATATCAATTTGGTGAAAAATACATCTTAAAATTTTGATCAAAGTCCATGCAGTTTGAATATGGGAAACAAAAAATATCAAATAAATTGGGACAATGGAGTAATATCTTTTCGAACTTAGCCACATTCTCTTATGTTTAATTGGTCATGGCCATTTCAAACTTAGCCACTTCTCTTCGGTTCCACTGGTCATATCCTGTTTCAAATTTAGCCACATCTATAGGTTTCACTGGTCATACCCAATTTCAAAACTTAGCCACATCTAGCAGGTTTCACGGCTCATACCTGTTGAGTGTTTTAATTTGTTTAGGTCGTTTAATGTTTTATTTTGTTTAGCAGAATAAAAGAATTGGTCTTGGTGGACCTATTCTTTAGGAAGATTTTATGCTTTCATGATTTTTAGGAGAATCCCATAAGCTTAGGAATTATGGATCAGTTTGTTGCTAATTTTTAGGAGTTAGTTTCATTTGTAACCTGCTATTTATTTGGAGACTTCCGTCAATAAAATTCAAGCAAGTTTTTGATATTGTTGTTTTCTCAATTTCAACAATGGTATCAGCGGTAGACATAGAGTGACCTGTGAGTAAAAGAAGCAGCAGCTTCACTTGGTACCTTGTAGCAACAAGTGTCCATGGCATCTGAAAATAAAAATTTCATCCAACCTGCTATTCTCCGCTTTGATGGTCACTATGATCATTGGAGCATGCTGATGGAAAAATTCTTGCGTTCGAAGGAGTTTTGGAGCATTATAGAGACTGGTTTCAGTGAACCAGATCGTGGTGTGGTGATGACGGAAGCTCAACAGAAGGTTTTGGATGAGCAAAGATTGAAGGATCTCAAAGCTAAAAACTATCTATTCCAAGAAATAGATCGTGCCCTACTGGAGACCATTCTTCAAAAAGATACCTCCAAGCAGATTTGGGACTCAATGAAAAGAAAGTATGCCGGTACAACAAGAGTGAAGCGGCAACAACTTCAAGTCCTTCGCAAAGAATTTGAAGTTCTGCACATGAAAGAAGGGGAGTCAGTAGATGAGTACTTCACTACAACATTGACCGTTGTTAACAAGATGCGTATTTATGGTGGTAAATTGGATGATGTCGATGCTATCGAAAAGATTTTACGGTCTATGTCTTCCAAATTTGCATATGTGGTTTGCTCTATTGAGGAGTCAAAAGATATTGATACAATGTCAATTGATGAACTACAGAGCTCATTATTAATACATGAGCATAGAATGGTGTAACACCCCTCATCTCGGAGCTGAGTTAAGCTTAAATCATTAAAGTTCTAGTGAGTTGATAGGCCTACTTCGGGCAGTGATAACTCCTTGATCCATTATTAATATGGAAGAAATTCCTTGATGGAAGTTGTATCCCTATTAAATAGCTTTCCAACGGTATATTATGGGGATTAAACGGACATCTGTGTAAAGAGTTATGCCCATTTGACTGAAGCCTGTAAGCTGAAAAACTTGTCTGCGTTACGGTGACGAGATACGGTCCGTCCTTCGTGTTACGAACCGTACCTTGTGTTACGGACCGTAACAGTGAGCCGTAACACAGACGAAATTTCCAGAACCTCACTGGAAATTTCGTTCACGATACGGTCCGTCCCTTGTGTTACGGGTCGTACCTTGTGTTACGGACCGTAACAGTGGACCGTAACATGGGGAAAATTTCCAGAAACTTTCTGCAAAAATTTTCAACAAGGTACGATGCTAAGTTACGGTCCGTACCTTGTGTTACGGGACCGTAACATGGGCGTATCTTGGTCCGCAATTAAGTTCCGGGTCACCTGACTTCAGGAGGCCATAACCCCATCATAAGTTGAGAATTTGGGAAAACTCAAAGAATGAAAGTTGTTGATAATTGAAATACCTTTCCAACCATAGGTTGTGGGTTCACAGGTGACGTCGGGATAGGGAGATATGGACGTTTTAAGACAGAATAGACCCGACCCGTTTTCAAGTTGGGTCAACCCATTTTCCCCTTGGTATATATAGAAAATGAAAACCCTAGCAGCCTCCATTTCCCTCAAATTTCAGATTTTTAGAGAGAGGAAGTGAGAGAGAGGAGAGCTAGAGAGAGAAAGTAGGAAATCAACCAATTTTAAGGCCCCAAATCCCAAAGTTCGTGAAGGATAATTTGTAGTACAAGTTGTGGTCGTCATTTTAAGCTAAAGATCAGACTTGGGGGTGTTGATTTCGTGGTGACTACCCAAAAGGTAATATTTCTACTCCCTATTCACTTGTAGTTGTGAATTGATGAATTCTTGGGAGAATAATAATTGGGTTTGTTGAAGATGATTATATGAATTATGCTAGAATTGTTGGATTGTTGACTTGGGGTTGTTGTATTCATATGGTTGATGAAAAATGATGTTAATTACATCTAATGGAGATTGTAGGACTAGCTAGAAGTAACAAGATGGGATTTGGTGAAGAAAACACCATTAATGAGGGTTATAAAGCTTCATGCCTATTAAGTGTTTGATGAAATGCTTAGATGAACAAAACATGGATATGATTGATAATATAGAATCCCTATGACTTGTATTGCTATAGATTGAAGTTGAAGGGATTGAAAGACATTGGGATACGCTCAAAAGCGGAGGTTAAGGTATGTAGAACTTCCATCCACATGCGGGAATCTCTACGTTCTTCCCCATGATCCGTTTAGTAAAATCTATGAAGTTCAAATCCTAGGGCATTAAACCCAGCATGTTGGTAGCCCATAATTATATATGTATGTACATGAATTTTGTATCTATGTTCATCATTGTATTCCTAATCTTCCATTACGGATATTAGGAATCCTAGCTCAATCCATGAATCATGAATTGTTCCTCATGTGTTCTCACTATGTGCATATGAAACTGTATGAGTTATTTTGCAAGTTATAAACACGTTTTCAAGTCAACTACAAATATATGATTATGAACTATTGTATTTCTCATGGTCAAGAGCATGTTTACAATCCATTTCATGAAGCCATTTTACAAGTTATTTCGTGAAATCATGATTTCAAGACAAGTACAAGTTAATTCACGAAAGTCATGGGCTTCTTAGCCAACTATATTATTCTCATGTTCGGGAGTTGTATTAATACCGAGAAAGCTCATTATAGCCTGAAACTACGTATGCCAACGTAGGATAAGGATCGCTCCGCCCAGATAGGACGAATCATTTATATTTTCCCCTTGAGGGATTTTGGATCCATTCATGTCATGTTCATGTCTCGTGCCCCGGCAAGGTACGAGATAGCTTAGCTGATCGGGCAGAGATCAGACTCCACGTTTCTCCCCGTGGTGGATCATGTCGGTATTACAGATTATCTCATGCTTACAATACTCATGTTGATGTTCAGTTTCAGTTTCAACTTCATGTTTATGTACTCATGCTCATGCTCATGTTCATGTTCATGTCCCATGTTGTTTCCTCCGGTTGCTTTACATACCAGTACATTCAATGTGCTGACGTCCCCTTTTTATTTCTCGGGGGCCTGTATTTTACAATGCAGGTACGAATCTACAGGACGACGCTTCGGATCACTAGGATTTGCTCGTACCAGCTTATTGGTGAGCCCCATATCATTCGGGGTTTAAACATTATATTCTCTATCTAGTTTTGCATCTAAAGGTATGCTGGGGGCCTTGTCCCAGCAAGTATGTTTTTCAGTCAGATCCATGATAGAGGTTTCATAGACTAGAACAACAGTTATGTTATGTCAGACAATTGGAGTCGCATAGCCATTTTGGCTCTTTCATGTTTAAACAAGTACTTTATTAAGTATTATGACTTATTACGTATTATAAAGGCTTATCATGCATTCACGTTATATTCCGCTTGTGTTATGCATCATGATGATTTAGCAAGTCATGTGGTTCGCTCGGTCACATGTAGTCAGGCACCGAGTGCCGTGTTACGTCCAGGCCATGGTTCGGGGCGTGACAAAGCTTGGTATCAGAGCCTAGGTTCAAGTTTCTTTAGGGAGTTTATGAAACCGTGTCTAGCGGGGTCTCTTTTATATGTGTGAGGGCCCCACGCATATAAACAGTTGGCCACCAAGACATTCAGGATTGTCTCATTATTTCATAATCTAGATCGTGCAGTAGAGCAGTGTTTTTAGGACGATTTCCTAATTCGTGCATATACGTGTTTTCAGAAAATGCCTTACAAAAGAACTTACAAGAAGAGAAACACAACGACCAGCCAAAGGGATGCCGCCGAAGTAACTCACGAAGAGGCTGTTCCGACTCAAACAATAGTCCCCACGGCTCCTACAGCTACACCTACTAACGCTCCGGACATGGATATGAGAGGAGCCATCCAGCTGCTTACTCAGATCGTTGCCAACCAAGCGCAGCGACAAGAATCATCCCCTAGTTTAAGTGCCAGTGTTGGGTCAAATAGTTCAAGAACTCAGGAATTCTTGCGAATGAAACCTCCGACTTTCACAGGGACTAAGGCTGAGGAGGATCCGCAAAATTTTATTGATGGCCTACAGAAAGTGTTTCGTGTTATGCATGTCACTGAGACTGAGGCAGCAGAGTTTGGTGCCTTTCAATTACAAGATGTTGCTCAAATTTGGTATGAGACATGGGAACAATCTCGAGGGGAGGAAGCATCTTCTGCTACTTGGGATGAGTTCGTTGACGCTTTCCTTGGCCATTTCATGCCTATCGAGGTCCGGGAAGCAAAGGCTATGGAATTTGAGAGGTTGAGGAAGGGTAGCTTAACCGTGCAAGATTACTATCTCAAATTTATTTCGTTGTCCAGATATGCTCCTCACATGGTTCCCGACATGAGGGCAACAGTTAGGAGATTTGTACTGGGGTTGAAACCCGAATTGCATAGAGACGCCAAGACTGCTGCTCAGAATGATAAAATGACTATCTCTAAGATCTTGGCATTTGTGCAAGGTAATGAAGCTGAACTGAAGGGGGAGGAAGCTCTGCAGAAACAAAAGGATAGGGACTTCAACAAGAGGTCTAAATCTTCAAGTAACTTTAGTCAGGGAGGAGATAGGCGGTTCTTTAAGAACAGGTCAGCAGCACCTGCTTCGTCCACAGCAAGTGCCCCACCCCCTAAGTTCCGCAATGATAAGAGGCAGAATTTCAGACCATCAAGTTCGTACTCTCAAGCTAGTGGGGGTCAGTCGACTTATACTTATCCAATATGCGGCAAGTGTAATAAGAGACACTTAGGTGAGTGTCGTATGGGCATGAAAATATGTTATGGTTGTGGCCATAGAGGCCATATTCAGAAAGATTGTCCGTCCTCTAGGCAAGGTACCGGAGGTAACGTGGCGCAGCCCACAAATCCAGCAGTCCCTCGTAATAATCAGGCCCAGCGGGGGGACAATGCAACTAGGTCTGGAAACACGAGCGGGGGGCGAAACCGCATGTATGCATTGACAGGCCGTCAGGATACAGAGGCTCGAGCAGATGTTGTTACAGGTACTCTAACAGTTTTCACTTTCAATGTATATGCCCTTATTGACCCAGGATCCACCTTATCTTATGTGACCCCCTTTGTTGCTAAGAAATTTGGTATTGAACCTGAAAAATTGTATGAACCCTTTGAGGTGTCCACTCCCATTGGGGAACCACTCACAGTTAGACATATGTATAGGGGTTGCTCAGTTTTAGTCTACCACCGCAGAACCATAGCTGATTTAGCAGAATTAGAAATGGTAGATTTCGATGTGATCATGGGTATGGATTGGTTAGCTTCATGTTATGCCACAGTATGTTGTAGAACTAAGGTGGTAAGATTCGAGTTTCCTAATGAGCCAGTCATAGAATGGAAGGGTAATTCAGTAGTACCCAGGGGTAGATTCATTTCTTACCTAAAAGCCAGAAAAATGATTTCCAAAGGCTATATCTATCACCTAGTTCGAGTCAAATATTCAGATGCTCAGACTCCAACTCTTCAGTCGGTACCAGTTGTAAATGAGTTTCCGGAAGTCTTCCCAGGAGATCTTCCAAGAGTCCCCCCAGACAGGGAGATTGAGTTTGGAATTGATTTACTTTCCGATACTCAGCCGATATCAATTCCGCCATACAAAATGGCTCCAGCGGAGTTAAAAGAGTTAAAAGCCCAATTGAAAGATCTTCTTGATAAGGTTTTTATTAGGCCTAGCGTTTCGCCTTGGGGTGCACCAGTCTTGTTTGTCCGAAAGAAGGATGGTTCCTTACGTATGTGTATAGATTACCGTCTGCTGAACAAGGTCACCATTAAGAACAGGTACCCTCTTCCTAGAATAGATGACTTATTTGATCAGCTGCAAGGCGCCCAATGTTATTCCAAGATTGATCTCAGAACAGGCTATCATCAGTTGAAGGTTAAGGAAGTTGATATTCCGAAAACCGCTTTCAAAACCCGTTATAGCCATTATGAATTTCTTGTCATGTCATTTGGGTTGACAAATGCACTAGCTGCTTTCATGGATCTTATGAATAGAGTCTTCAAGCCTTATCTCGATTTATTCGTCATAGTCTTTATTGACGATATTTTGGTGTATTCCCGTAGTGAGGCTGAACATGCAGAACATCTCAGAATAGTGTTGCAGACTCTTAAGGATCGTGAGATTTTTGCGAAATTCTCAAAATGTGAATTTTGGCTTAAATCAGTGGCATTCTTAGGCCATGTAATCTCGGGTGAAGGTGTTAGAGTTTATTCTCAAAAGATTGACGCCGTAAAGAGTTGGCCCAAACCCGCCTCAGTTTCTGATATAAGAAGTTTCTTGGGTCTGGCAGGCTATTATCAACGCTTCGTAGAAGGATTTTCTTCTATCTCTGCTCCGCTGACTAAGTTGACTCGGAAGAAGGTTAATTTCCAATGGTCAGATGCTTGTGAGCGAAGCTTTGAAGAATTGAAGAAGAGATTGACTTCTGCTCCAGTTTTGACTTTGCCAGAGGGAACTGAAGGATTCGTGGTTTATTGTGACGCTTCGGGAGTTGGTCTCGGATGTGTATTAATGCAGCATGGTAAAGTTGTAGCTTATGCATCCCGTCAGCTCAAGGTTCACGAAAGGAATTACCCGACTCATGACTTAGAGTTGGCAGCGGTAATTTTTGCACTTAAAATATGGTGGCATTATTTGTATGGAGTGCACGTTGATATTTTCACGGATCACAAAAGCCTGCAGTATATCTTCAAGCAAAGGGAGCTGAATCATAGGCAAAGGAGATGGCTTGAATTGCTTAAAGATTATGATGTGGATATTCTCTACCATCCGGGGAAAGCGAACGTTGTAGCCGATGCTCTTAGTCGGTATTCCATGGGAAGTTTAGCCCACGTGGACGTGGATAAGAGAGTTATGACAAAAGAAGTTCACCGTTTGGCCAATCTTGGATTTCGACTTTTGGACTCCGAGGATGGTGGAGTGGTTGTTCAGAATAGTGTTCTTTTCTCTTTAGTCGTTGAAGTCAAGGAGAAACAGTTTAATGATCCCTACTTGTTGCAGCTGAAAGAGGGGATTCACAAGCATAAGACGACGGCTTTCGAACAAGGGGGAGATGATGGTACCTTGAGGTATCGAGGTAGATTATGTGTCCCAGATGTAGATGGACTCAGAGAGCGAATCATGTCAGAAGCTCACAATTCCAGGTGTTCCATTCACCCAGGTTCCACTAAGATGTATCATGGCCTCAAGGAGATTTACTGGTGGAACGATATGAAGAAGAACGCGGCAGATTTTGTAGCTAAGTGCTTGAATTGTCAGCAGGTGCAAGCCGAACACCAGAGGCCTGGTGGCTTGGCTCAGAATATTTATATTCCTGTCTGGAAATGGGAAATGATCAATATGGATTTTGTATCAGGTTTACCTCGTTCATCTAGGAGACATGATTCCATTTGGGTGATCGTTGACCGGCTTACTAAGTCGGCACACTTTTTGCCCGTTAAGACCACAGATTCAGTAGAAGATTATGCAAAGTTGTATGTTAATGAGATTGTCAAATTACATGGGACACCTGTGTTCATTATTTCAGATCGTGGTGCTCAGTTTACAGCGAACTTCTGGAAATCCTTTCAGAAAGGCTTGGGTACCAAGGTGAACCTCAGCACAGCTTTTCATCCACAAACAGATGGCCAGGCAGAGCGTACTATTCAGACTCTGGAGGATATGTTGCGAGCATGTGTCTTGGATTTCAAAGGTAATTGGGATGATCACTTACCACTCATTGAGTTTTCTTATAATAATAGTTATCATGCTAGTATTGGGATGACACCATTTGAGGCTCTGTATGGGCGAAGATGCAGATCACCAATTGGTTGGTTCGAAGTAGGTGAAGCAGAATTGTTAGGACCAGATTTGGTTTATCAAGCTATGGAGAAAGTCAAGTTAATACAGGAGCGTTTGAAAACAGCTCAGAGTCGCCAGAAGTCTTATACAGATGTGAGACGAAGGGATCTAGAATTTTCAGTTGATGATTGGGTGTTCCTTAAAGTCTCACCCATGAAGGGTGTTATGAGATTTGGCAAGAAAGGGAATCTAAGTCCCAGATATATTGGACCTTACAGAATTCTACGAAAGGTCGGTCTAGTGGCTTATGAACTTGAGTTGCCACGAGACTTGGCTGCTGTACATCCCGTGTTTCATGTGTCCATGTTGAGAAAGTGTGTGGGAGACCCATCGTTGGTTGTTCCTACTGATACTATCACAGTTAAGGATGGGTTGACTTATGAGGAGATCCCTGTAGCCATTCTTGACCGTCAAGTTCGCAAGTTGAGAACTAAGGAAGTAGCCTCAGTAAAGGTCTTGTGGAGGAACCAGAAATTTGAAGAGGCCACATGGGAAGCCGAAGAGGACATGAAATCCCGATATCCTCACTTGTTTGAAGAGCTGGCAGATGGACTTCAAGGTAAATATCTTTAGTTTTCATGTCATGTCCCTTATGTATTCATGCCTCACGTTTCATGATTCAATGTTCATGTATTCACGTTTCCATGTAGCCAAGTCATGTTAGTTCAGTCTCCATGTTTCATGTCATGTTTCCTTCACGTTCATGGAGCCAAGATATGTTCAGCTATATTCTTAACCATTACCCATCATTCGAGGACGAATGATACCAAGGGGGAGATACTGTAACACCCCTCATCTCGGATCTGAGTTAAGCTTAAATCATTAAAGTTCTAGTAAGTTGATAGGCCTACTTCGGGCAGTGATAACTCCTTGATCCGTTATGAATATGGAATAACTTCCTTGATGGAAGTTGTAACCCTATTAAATAGCTTTCCAACGGTATATTATGGGGATTAAACGGACATCTGTGCAAAGCTTTATGCCCATTTGACTGAAGCCTGTAAGCTGGAAAAATTGTCTGCGTTACGGTGACGAGATACGGTCCGTCCTTCGTGTTATGGACCGTACCTTGTGTTACGGACCATAACAGTGAGCCATAACACAGACGAAATTTCCAGAACCTCACTGGAAATTTCGTTCACAATACGGTCCCAAGATACGGTCTGTCCCTTGTGTTACGGGTTGTACCTTGTGTTACGGACCGTAATAGTGGACCGTAACATGGGGAAAATTTCCAGAAACTTTCTGGAAATTTTCAACAAGGTACGACGCCAAGTTACGGTCCGTACCTTGTGTTACGGGACCGTAACATAGGCGTATCTTGGTCCGCAATTAAGTTTCGGGTCACCTGACTTCAGGAGGCCATAACCCCTTCATAAGTTGAGAATTTGGGAAAACTCAAAGAATGAAAGTTGTAGATAATTGAAATACCTTTCCAACCATAGGTTGTGGGTTCACAGGCGACGTCGGTATAGGGAGATATGGACGTTTTAAGACAGAACAGACCCAACCCATTTTCAAGTTGGGTCAACCCATTTTCCCCTTGGTATATATAGAAAATGAAAACCCTAGCAGCCTCCATTTCCCTCACATTTCAGATTTTTATAGAGAGGAAGTGAGAGAGAGGAGAGCTAGAGAGAGAAAGTAGGAAATCAACCAATTTTAAGGCCCCAAATCCCAAAGTTCGTGAAGGATAATTTGTAGTACAAGTTGTGGTCGTCATTTTAAGCTAAAGATCAGACTTGGGGGTGTTGATTTCGTGGTGACTACCCGAAAGGTAATATTTCTACTCCCTATTCACTTGTAGTTGTGAATTGATGAATTCTTGGGAGAATAATAATTGGGTTTGTTGAAGATGATTATATGAATTATGCTAAAATTGTTGGATTGTTGACTTGGGGTTGTTGTATTCATATGGTTGATGAAAAATGATGTTAATTACATCTAATGGAGATTGTAGGACTAGCTAGAAGTAACAAGATGGGATTTGGTGAAGAAAACACCACTAATGAGGGTTATAAAGCTTCATGCCTATTAAGTGTTTGATGAAAGGCTTAGATGAACAAAACATGGATACGATTGATAATATAGAATCCCTATGACTTGTATTGCTATAGATTGAAGTTCAAGGGATTGAAAGACATTGGGATACGCTCAAAAGCGGAGGTTAAGGTATGTAGAACTTCCATCCACATGCGGGAATCTCTACTTTCTTCCCCATGATCCGTTTAGTAAAATCTATAAAGTTCAAATCCTAGGGCATTAAACCCAACATGTTGGTAGCCCATAATTATATATGTATGTACATGAATTTTGTATCTATGTTCATCATTATATTCCTAATCTTCCATTACGGATATTAGGAATCCTAGCTCAATCCATGAATCATGAATTGTTCCTCATGTGTTCTCACTATGTGCATATGAAACTGTATGAGTTATTTTGCAAGCTATAAACACGTTTTAAAGTAAACTACAAATATATAATTATGAACTATTGTATTTCTCATGGTCAAGAGCATGTTTACAATCCATTTCATGAAACCATGTTTACAAGTTATTTCGTGAAATCATGATTTCAAGACAAGTACAAGTTAATTCACGAAAGTTATGGGCTTCTTAGCCAACTATATTATTCTCATGTTAGGGAGTTGTATTAATACCGAGAAGGCTCATGATAGCCTGAAACTACGTATGACAACGTAGGATAAGGATCGCTCCGCCCAGATAGGACGATTCATTTATATTTTCCCCTTGAGGGATTTTGGATCCATTCATGTCATGTTCATGTCTCGTGCCCCGGCAAGGTACGAGATAACTTAGCTGATCGGGCAGAGATCAGACTCCACGTTTCTCCCCGTGGTGGATCATGTCGGTATTACAGATTATCTCATGCTTACAGTACTCATGTTGATGTTCAGTTTCAGTTTCAACTTCATGTTTATGTACTCATGCTCATGCTCATGTTCATGTTCATGTCCCATGTTGTTTCCTCCGGTTGCTTTACATACCAGTACATTCAATGTGCTGACGTCCCCTTTTTATTTCTCGGGGGCCTGTATTTTACGATGCAGGTACGGATCTACAGGACGACGCTTCGGATCACTAGGATTTGCTCGTACCAGCTTATTGGTGAGCCCCATATCATTCGGGGTTTAAACATTATATTCTCTATCTAGTTTTGCATCTAAAGGTATGCTGGGGGCCTTGTCCCAGCAAGTATGTTTTTCAGTCAGATCCATGATAGAGGTTTCATAGACTAGAACAACAGTTATGTTATGTCAGACAATTGGAGTCGCATAGCCATTTTGGCTCTTTCATGTTTAAACAAGTACTTTATTAAGTATTATGACTTATTACGTATTATAAAGGCTTATCATGCATTCACGTTATATTCCGCTTGTGTTATGCATCATGATGATTTAGCAAGTCATGTGGTTCGCTCGGTCACATGTAGTCAGGCACCGAGTGTCGTGTTACGTCCAGGCCATGGTTCGGGGCGTGACAAATGGCACCTCCTCCTGCAGAAGAACAAGCTTTGAAAGTGTCAACTCAATTTGATTCTTTCAATGGGAATGGTTTCAGCAGAAGCCGTGGTCGAGGTAGAGGACGTGGTCGAAACATGAGTTCAAATGGCAGAGGAAATGCACGTGGTAATGATCAACACTCCACTTATGATTCGACATTTGACAAGTCTCATATAAAGTGTTATCGTTGCCACAGATACGACCACTATAAGTCTGAATGCACAACTAATTTGTATTCAAACAAGGGAAGTGGAGAGAAGTCGAATTTCACAGAAGAAGAAGAAGAAGAATTTCAAAGAAGAAGAAGAAGAAGAAGAATAAGAAGAAGAAGAAGAAACATTGTTGATGGCTTACCATGCGCAAGATCAATCTGAAGAAACATTGTTGATGGCTGGTTATGCGCAAGAGCAATCTCATTCAAATAAGTGGTATCTGGACTCAGGCTGCAGTAATCATATGTGCGGTAAAAAATCTTTATTTTTGGATTTGGATGAATCTTTTAAAGATAGTGTCAAGCTTGGTAACAATTCAAGTATTTCTGTCATGGGACAAGGCACTGTTAGATTTCAAGTTAAAGGGCATTTTTTCAAAGTGAATGGAGTCTTTTATGTTCCTGAATTAAAAATCAATCTTCTCAGCATGGGGCAGCTGCAAGAAAGGAACTATAAAATTGTTATCGAAAAGGGTTACTGCACAATACGACATCCACAAAAGGGAACAATTCTTGAAGTTAAAATGACGGCTAATCGATTGTTTCCTTTACATAGTAATGACCAAGCATGCTTGACAACCAAAATGATAGACTCTACATGGTTATGGCATATGTGCTATGGACACCTCAATTTCAATGGTTTGAGAGCCCTGCGACAAAATAATATGGTTGGTGGTCTTCCTCAAATAAAAGCTACTTCCAAAGTTTGTCAAAATTGTGTCATTGGTAAGCAACATCGTGAATTCTTTCCGGTAGGGAAGGCGTGGAGGGCTAAGAAATTGTTGCAATTGGTCCACTCAGACCGTTGTGGTCCAATTAATCCAGCCTCAAGCACCAATAAGAGGTATTTTATATCTTTTACTGATGACTATAGCAGGAAGACATGGGTTCAATTTTTACAAGAAAAGAATGAGGCTTTCAGTGCATTCAAACGGTCCAAGGTCTTTGCTGAAAAGGAATCAGGGAAGAAAATAAACATTCTTCATAATGATCGTGGTGGTGAGTTCAATTCCAATGATTTCATAAACTTTTGTGCAATGAATGGAATTCGCAGGCAGCTGACAGCAGCGTATACACCACAACAAAATGGTGTATCTGAGAGGAATAATCGTACCATTTTGAACATGGTGAGAAGCATATTGACAACTCGGAGCATTCCAAAAATATTCTGGCCAGAAGCAATTAATTGGAGTGTTCATGTATTGAATAGCTGTCCTACTTTTGTTGTGAAAGATATGACACCAGAAGAATCTTGGTCCTCACAAAAACCAACTGTTGATCATTTTAGGATTTTTGGGTGTATAGCATATGCTCATATTCCTGATGAAAGGCGACGAAAACTCGATGACAAGGGAATCAAATGTATTTTTCTTGGAGTGAGCGAAGAGTCTAAAGCTTATCGATTGTATGATCCAATCACAAAGAAAATAATCGTGAGCCGTGATGTCATTTTTGATGAAGAAGAATCATGGGATTGGAATAGTACATAAAGACGATCATCCTCGATACATATTGATGAAGAAGAAATAGAAACAGAGAGTGAAAGGACAAATCAACAAGATGGATCAAACGTGCAGCAACGACTATCTAATGATGTGATGATCAATCATGATGCAAGGACCTCAAATGAAGAACAATCATCACGAGTGTCAACTGAACAAAATCAACGTTGAAGAAAGAGGCCATCTTGAATGAATGATTATGTAAGTGGAGATGAACTATCTGATGATGATGCTACTGCCAATCTTATTTTATTTGCAGATTGTGATCCCATTACATACGAAGATGCAGCAAAAGACTCAAAATGGCAGAATACTATGGATGTAGAAATTGAGTCAATTAAAAAAAATGATACTTGGGAGCTGACGGATCTTCCACAAGGTCAGAAGACCATTGGTGTAAAGTGGGTTTACAAGACCAAACTAAATGAAAATGGAGAAGTTGACAAGTACAAAGCACGGCTGGTGGCGAAGGGATACACTCAGAAGTTTGGTGTTGATTATAAGGAAGTGTTCGCTCTGGTTGCTAGGCTTGATACTATTCAATTGATAATAGCTATGGCTGCACAAAAGTTTTGGTCGATTTATCAATTGGATGTAAAATCGGCATTTCTTCATGGTAAGTTACATGAGCAGGTATATATTGATCAACCTCCTGGATATGTGCAGCTAGGTAGTGAAGAGAAAGTATATAGGCTGAAAAAGGCTCTATATGGATTGAAACAAGCACCTCGAACTTGGTACAATCGCATAAAGGCTCATTTTTTGAAGGCGGGATTTCATAAATGTCCATATGAGCATTCACTCTTTACTAAATCTGGTACCTCAAATTTTTTGATTGTTTGCCTATATGTAGATGATTTGATCTACACAGGAAATGATAAAAGTATGATGGATGATTTCAAACAATCTATGATGTCAGAATTTGAGATGTCCGATCTAGGTATGATGCGCTACTTTCTTGGTATTGAAGTTGTACAATCTGCTGCATGGATTTTTATTATGCAAAATAAGTATGCTCGAGAGATCTTGGAAAAATTTCAGATGAGGAGTTGTAACTCGGTTAGTACTCCAGCTGATCCAGGAGTAAGGTTGACAGTGGATCCTGAAGGCAAGAAGGTTAACAACACTTTATTTAAACAGATTGTTGGAAGCTTAATGTATCTAACTGCTACTAGACAAGACATAGCATATGCTGTGAGTTTAATTAGTAGATATATGGGATGTCCAACAGAATTTCATCTTGTTGCTGCAAAAAGAGTGCTACGATATGTGAAGGGTACCATTAATTTTGGTATTTTTTATAAGAAAGAAGAAAAATTTGATCTTATTGGTTTCAGCGACAGTGACTATGCAGGTGATTTAGATGGGAGGAAAAGTACTTCTGGTTATGCTTTCATGTTAAGTTCAGGGGCTGTATCGTGGTCATCAAAGAAACAACAAATTGTTACTCTGTCAACAACTGAATCGGAGTATATTGCTGCAGCGTCATGTGCATGTCAAGCGATTTGGTTAAAAAGAATACTTGAAATACTACATCAGCTTCAGCAAGAACCGACAAGGATTTACTGTGACAACAGTTCTACAATCAAGCTCTCCAAGAATCCAATTTTACATGGGAGAAGTAAACACATCGATGTGAGATATCATTTTCTTCGAGATCTTGTCAACGATAGAGCAATAGAGTTGGTGTTTTTGCAGAAGTGAAGACCAGGTTGCAGATTTATTAACTAAGCCTCTCAAGTTGGGTCCATTTGTGAAGTTGCGCTGATTACTTGGTGTTTGCCCAGAGAATGATTTTAAACTGATGTTATGAATGGCATCTAGTTTAAGGGAGGGTGTTGAGTGTTTTAATTTGTTTAGGTCGTTTAATGTTTTATTTTGTTCAGCAGAATAAAAGAATTGGTCTTGGTGGACCTATTCTTTAGGAAGATTTTATGCTTTCATGATTTTTAGGAGAATCCCATAAGCTTAGGAATTATGGATCAGTTTGTTGCTAATTTTTAGGAGTTAGTTTCATTTGTAACCTGCTATTTATTTGGAGACTTCCGTCAATAAAATTCAAGCAAGTTTCTGATATTGTTGTTTTCTCAATTTCAACAATACCAAATTCAATTTCAACCATTTATAATCTTACTTTTTTGACATTATTACACCCGCATGCCATATTTCATTATTCGAATACACTGTCAAAACTTAGTGTAGATAATTTATACATTCCTACTGTTTCAATATTACGAAATCTTTTTTGGGGTGTTGCAATCTCTTTTAGTATATTTCCCTTTGTTGTCTTGTTTAGCATTATTCAAGATTTGTTTTTTTAGCTTTCGCATGACACGTGATTATTTTGACCCGACACTTCTATGGGATACTGTGAGACATATTGAGTATGAAAGTACTCACTCCATCGATCTTCCATTCTTTTTTGTTAAAATTATAGGTTTAGTGCGTAGTTCAAAGGGATAGCATAGTTGGTGGCCAATTTATTTGCCTTTAGTAAACCTTTACTCTTTATTTGAAGTAATAATACATAATTAGCACTCTCAACACATACACATCACTATTATTTGAAGTATGTGGTACATAATCAACACTCTTAATACATACACATAACGATTATTTGAAGTATATGGTACATAT
Source organism: Lycium barbarum (assembly GCF_019175385.1). Lineage (NCBI taxonomy): Eukaryota > Viridiplantae > Streptophyta > Magnoliopsida > Solanales > Solanaceae > Lycium > Lycium barbarum. Next base: position 6,234,419 of record NC_083338.1, on the reverse strand, counting down.
GATCAGCACTCTTAATTAAAACATACACATCACTATTATTTGAAGTCTATATATAGTGCATAATCAGTTGGAAGGCTTCTCCGATTATAATCTTTCCCGGGTGATCAATCCGTTAAAGAATTTTAACCTTAGAATTCTTGTAAGTAGATTTGAATTTTCATAACTCCTTTTTCAGGAAGTCATTATGGTCATTTCGTGTTGTACGAATGATTTTATCATCTTTTATAAAAGTGTATTTCCAAGATAATATGATCTAAAAAATGTATCATTTAAATAATTCGGATCGAGAAGGTATGAAAACACCTTTAAACCTCGCCGATGCTGAATTAATGATTCCATATGAGTATATTGTCAATATCCAATTTTTTTATGCTAATTTCATTGCGAAGAAATTTTCTCCGGAATCTTATGCATATGATCGGAATCATAGGTCGAATCCCGAATAAATTTGTTAAATAATCGGGATTGTTCTCGCGTGACCAGAATCACAAGTAAAACTATTTCGGTGATCGGAATCATCATTCATCGGAATCAAACAAGAGTAAAACCGTTATAAAAATAGCGATCATTCATATGTGATCGGAATCACAAGTAAAGTTATTTCATTGATCGGGATCATGATTCATCAAAACCAAACAAGTATAATAACATCAAAACCAAGCAAGTATAATCATTATGATAGGGTATCCAACAAGCTTGTAGTATTATTGATGATGTGACTATAAATTTTGTTTATAAGTTAAACCAGGAGGCTTTTTGTACATGCATCTTTGGACTGATAATCTCTACTGAATGTCCCTAATGATAGTCCCCCATTTATTGGGTGCGAAGTATGAGGAACCAAGCAATGATGCCTGTAACCTATTCTCGTACATTCTACTTACTGCCTTATTAAAAACCTTCCCGGTAAAACCCAACTGGGATAAAACCCGGGTAAGGGAAAAAGAGTACAGTCTGCGGAGTGAAACTATGTGTTGGGAATGGAAAAGCTTCAGATTGCTTATATTTTGATTATTGGAGACGATCTTTCCGTCCAAAGTTTCCAAATGAAACTCTCCTTTTTTCCGCAGTAGCCACAACTCAGTATGGTCCTTCCCAATTTGCGCTTAGTTTACCTTCATTCGAGATCTTTGTTGCCGGAGTTACCATTCTCAAAACCAAGTCTCCAAGTTTAATTCGTCGCAACTTGGCTCTATTGTTATAATATCTTTTCACTTGTTGCTTCTGTGCTGTTAATTTAATCAAAGCCAATTCACGGTGCTCTTCAAATAAACCAAGTCCGTCTTTCATTGCCTCTGTATTTTCCTCTTCCACGGAGCATATCTTATGCTTGGTTCCATTATTTCAATGGGTACCAAGGCTTCTTCTCCATAGACCAATGAAAAAGGAGTCTCCCCAGTGCTAGTTTTGTGTGTCACTCGATAATACCAGAGAGCTTTGGCAAGGACGTCTGGCCAATCTCCTTTTGCACTGCCGATTCTCCTCTTCAAGATTTTGAGTATTATTTTGTTTGTTGATTCCGCATGTCCATTGCCGGATGGATGGTATGGTGAAGAAGTTATTCTCTTGATCCCAAGATTATGAAGAAAATTGGTGATTTCTGCCCCTAACGAACTGTGTTCCATTATCGCAGCTGATTTCGTTCAGAATTCCAAAGAGGCATATGATGTCTTTCTCGAGAAATTTGATTACTTGTTCTTGTCCAATTTTTGCATAAGCTCCTGCTTCAACCCATTTTGAGAAATAATTAGTTGCAACAAGCAAAAATTTAACCTTACCTTTTGCTTGTGGAAATGGCCCCACGATGTCGAGTCCCCATTTCATGAATGACCATGGGGTGATGACCGAATAGAGATGTTTCACCGGCTAATGTATTGATGATGCATACTTCTTACACTCTTTGCATCGTCGAACAAAGTTTTGTGAATCTTTGCCCATTGTGTTCCAATAATGTCCCACTCATAATAGGCATCGTGCTAGCAGTCTTCCTACAGAATGGTTTCCGCAATATCCGCCATGTATTTCTTGCATGGTAGATTCCATATCAGCGGGCCCTAAGAATTTAGCTAATGGTCCTCCGAATGTCCTTCTATATAACTCCCCATAGACTAAGCAATAACGGGCTGATTTCAATCGTATTTTCTATCTTCTTTTTGATCTGTGGGCAAAGTCCCATGTTGCAAGTAATCAAGTATCTCATTCCGCCAATCGTGTGTTGAGTTGGTTGCATGTATTTTAGTGCCTCAAGCAACTAGATGTAACAGATGTATTATATTCCTGCTTCCTGGCTTAGCTGGATCTGCTGTCGATGTTAGTTCCACTAATCCGTCCGCTTCTGCATTGCTCTCTCGTGGGACTTGCTCCAATCCCCACTCTTTGAATTTTGTAAAGAGTTCAACTATTTGCGTTCGATGTTTCTGCATACGTGGTTCATTTATGTTGAAAGTTCCGTTGACCTGATTGACGACTAATTGTGAATCGCAATGTACCTTGATATTCTCGGCTCCGTACTCCAAAGCAAGTTTTAATCCTGCAATAACAGCCTCATACTCGGCTTCGTTGTTAGTAATCTTTGGACATCTAATAGCTTGGTGAACAACCTCTCTGGTTGGTACCTTAAGGCTTAATCCCAAGCCAGAGCCATTTTCATTGGATGCTCCATCTGTATATAAGGTCCACATCCCGGAGAATGATCCCGAAGCCGCAATGGCTTCTTTTTCTGCCTTTAAGGATGATTTTGAACTAATATCGGCAACAAAATCGGCAAGTACTCGTGATTTTATAGCATTTCAAGGGTGGTAGGTTATATCGAACTCACTGAGTTCGATCGCTCATTTGACTAACCTACCCGACAATTCTATCCTATGGAGAATACTCCCGAGGGAGAATGTCGTTACCATGGCGATAGGGAGATTTGAAAATAATGTCTTAATTTTCTAACAGCATGTATTAATGCTAAAGCTAATTTCTCTAAGTGTGGGTACCTTGTTTCAGCATCAAGTAGTGTTTTCCTAACATAATAAATAGGAGATTGTTTACCTTTTTCTTCATGTACAAGAACTGCACTTACCGATACCTCCAATAATGCGAGATATAGCAGCAACTTCTCTCCGAGGTTTTGTTTTGACAGCAACGACGGGCTTGAAAAGTACTTCTTGAGTTCTTGCAATGCTTACTTGCATTCTTGAGTACATTCAATGTCTTGTTGTTTCTTTAATACAAAGAAAATTTTGTGGCATCTCTCCGACGATCTTGAAATGAATTGAGATAGTGTTGTCGCTCGTCCAGTCAAGCTTTGCACCTTCTTTTTACTTGTGAGCTCATCGAGAATGTTATCTATCACTTTTATTTGATCTGGGTTTACCTTTTTTTCCCATTTCGAAACCATGAATCCCAAAATTTTTCCCGAAAATACACCAAATGCACATTTCTCCAGTTTCAACTTCATGTTGAATTGTCGTAATATCGCAAAGGTTTATTTTAAATATTCTAGATGATCTTCAGCTTTCTCAGGCTTCACGACCATATCATCGATGCACACTTCCATTATATTTCCCAGTTGATTTTTGAACATTGTTGTAGCCAACCGTTGATACGTGGCTCCGGTATTTTTGAGTCCAAACGGCATCACATTGTAGTAATGTAATCCCCTTGGTTTTATAAATGATGTCTTCGTTTGATCTGAAGGATTCATTTTGGTTTGGTTGTATACATAATATGCATCAAGAAAGCTTAATAACTCATGGCCAGCAGTTGCATCTGTCATTTGATCTATGTAAAGACGGGAAAATGGATCCTTCGGGCAGGCTTTGTTCAGGTCGGTGAAATCCACACACATTCGTAGCTTACCGTTCTTTTTTGGAACAACTACTACATTTGAAACCCAATCTGTGTGGTCCACCGGCCTAATAGATCCCGCATTTAGAAGTCTTTGGACTTAGTCCTCTATAAATTTGCTTCTATCTTCGGGGAACCTTCTTCGTGGTTGCTTCACCTGGTTTGTGATAAGGATCGATGTGTAACTTATGTGTTGCCATCTCCGGTGCTATTCCCGTCATATCTGCATGGCAAACAGTAAATAAGTCTATATTGTTACGTAAAAACGAAGTGCAATTACCTGGTTGTCTTAGTTTGCAACCGAGAAAGGTGCACTTTTCCAGAGATACTTCATCTAAAGTAGTTGGATTGAGGTCTTTAACCACTACTGTTGGCTTTTTCTCCACTGTTGGATCTTGTATAGCTTCCTTTTCGGGATTATGGGTGTTTGATTTTGTTTGCTATAATATTTGATAAACCTTTTTATGTCATATCCCGAACCATGACCTGGACGTAACATGGCACTCGGTGCCTTACTGCATATGGCCGCGCGAAGCACATAGCTTGCTGAATCATCATGAGGCATAACATGAGCAGAATATAAAATAAACATGATGAGCCTTAATAAACATAAGATTTCAAAAGATCAAATAAAATACTTGTTTAAAAATATGAATATGGATTGTCATAGATAATGAGCCAAATATGGCTATACGACTCTGAACATTTGACATAACATAACTATCTAGTCTATGAAACGTCTAACATGAGCCTGAACTGCTAAACATACTTACTGGGATAAGGCCCCCAACATACCTTTGCATAGCTATCATAAAAGTAAATAATGACTAAAACCCGAAGAAGATGGGGCTTACCAAAAGCTGATACGTGGATGATCCTATAGAGTATATATATCATCCTGTAAATCCGTACCCGCATCGTGAAATGCAAGCCCCCGGGCAATAGAAAGGGGACGTCAGCACATTGAATGTACATGTATATAAAGCAACTGAATGAAATAACATAGGACATGAAATAACATCATAAAAACTGAAACTGAAACTGAAGTCTGGTCATGCACATAAATACATATAGATATAACATGAGTAAAAACATTATTAGTAGGGAGAACATAAATATAACCGTCAACATGGTTCTAGTACTTGCACCCTACCAGCAGAGCTCCCATACCTTGCCAGGGATATGAGATATAAATATAACATGAAAGGATCCAATCTATATTAAGGAATCTTCCTAAACATAGGCGGAGCGATCCTTATCCTACGGTGGCTAACGTAGTTTCAGGCTGCTTGAAGCCTTCTTGGTAATTAGTGGAACGCCCAAAAACATGAACATGAAAAATAGGTGGCACTTGCTGCCCATGGATTTTATAAATCATAACTTGCAGGTACATGGATATCACTTCATAGTATTCTTGCATGAAAACGTGTAAAGCATGTAGAGTATATATTTTCTTGAAAATAAACATAATAAATTATAACTTGCATGTAAGAACCCATGAAATGCAAAGTATGGGTTTTCATTGATTACAAACAGATTCTCAATAATCATAATGAAATATCAAAAACTCAACAATGGATTAATAATACTTCAATACTTAGTATAGCATAGTACATGGACCTAGGGTTATCATGATCATGGTTAAAAACCCTAGTTTTCGTATAACTTCATACTTTATGAAAGAAGTGGCGCAGGGAAGAATAAAGATGTTCCCACACGTAGATAGTAACCCTACATACCAGGTAATGCTCCAAACGCGTAATAAAAATCTGAACTTTGTAGAAGAATCCCAACGCTTTAGTCTTGAATCCTTTAAATGGGTTTTCTTGAAAAACCCTAGGTTAAGAACATTGAATTCTCATTTAATATTCATGAATATATGTTGGAATTCACTTGGAATGATTAGAATAGGCTTACCTTGATGTATTCTAATAGTAGGGAGAGAAGAACTTCGTGCTAGGGCTTGAAGAATGTGAACAGTGGGAAAAACTGAACCTAAACCACATTTTTTTATAGTTTTTTTGACTAAAATGGGGAAAGTACGGCCACAAAGTAAGTCCTGTACTTTGAAGTATGGCCCGTACTTTGGCTTCCAAAAATAGTGAATAAATGGTTAAGTACGGCCTCAATGTACGTCCCGTACTTTAAAGTACGTCCCGTACATCATGGTCGTACATGAGACAAAATTTCTAGCTTTGCGATCCTTTAGTAAAATGGCCATAACTTTTTGCACAGACGTTCTATTGACCTCCATAATATACTGTTGGAAAGGTATTTCAAATATCTACAACTTTGAAGAAGGAATTTTTCCAAAATTATGTATATATTTTTCCATATACTCATTTTAAGTGAGACTTGGTGCAAACTCACTTGGAAACACGCTCCGTAGGATAGCTTCCGACTTTACTTTGTCCTAGGACTCTTCTTATATCTTGAGCGGGTTTCAAACATATTTTCTACACTACTCATATTGTCTTCATTATACCCCCTCTTACAAGTCAATTCTTAGCCTGAATGCATGAGGTGTTACAGTTTATCCCTTTTCACTTCACTGCCGGTTCAAACGGTTTTACTTTTGGCAAACCTTTTGTTAAATCCACAACATAGCAATCTCGAGAAATCCTTGTTCTCCACGAATGTCACCAATGCCCTACGGCATTGAAGATTTGATCACCTGGTGATATATTGACGGCACATCTATCATGACGTGAATCCAAAGGCGTCCCATTATCATGTTATAATACTATCTATGACGACATGATCGATAAGGTAGTTTCTAGTTCCACTCCTCCTGCTACCACCGACTGCGTGATTTCTCCCAGAGTCCTCTCCGTCGAGTTGTTGAACCCGGTGAGCATGATAGATTTATGGATTATCTTGTTCATCATTTGCATTTCCTCTATTACCCTGATGTTAATGATGTTGGATGCGCTTCCCTGATCAACAAAAACACGTTTAATGTCAGTATCTAAAGTTCGTAAAGTAATTAATAATGCATCATTATGTGGAAATTGCATATTATCAGCATCGTCTTCGTCGAAAGTGATACTGTCTTCGACGAGAGCTAGTCTGTCTCTTTTTTCATTTCGTGTCGTCACCCTCTTAAATTTGATGCCTGAGGTGTATGTGACTTTGTTGAAATCTACTCCTCCCACAATGAAATTGATTATTCATTTTGGTTTTGGAAGAGAAGGTGGAGCTCCTTGTTCCCGGTTCTGCGAACATGCCTGCTTGCCTTTTTCTGTGAGCAGCTCCTTAAGGTACCCTTATTTAAAATGTTTGCAACTTCTAGTCTAAGAGCATGGAAATCTTCTGTTTTATGACCATGTTCTTTGTGAAATGCACAGAAATGTTCTGGATTCCTCTTGCTTGGATTTGATTTCATCTTACTAGGCCATTTGACTCGATTCCCCAACTTATCCAAAGCAGCTACTACCTCCGATGTGGAGACACAAAAGTTGTACTCCGTAAGCTTTGGAGCTCCGGGGTTATGATTTAATCGGGAAATCCCTGCTGTTAGCGACGTCCTTCGCCAATATTGATTGTTGCTTCTTGCGTCTTCCTGATTCCCTCGTGAATAATAAGGGTCGTAACGTTCTCTTCTATATCTCCAATTCCCATCGGTCCTTCTGGAATTTCTCCTTGCTATGACGTTCCTAACCGTTGGTGGTGATCTTCTCATAGTTAGATTGATAATATCTTGTTCTATTCATATGTTTGTGCAATATTGATAGCATTTGTACATTGCCTTTCATTACCAATCTGTCGTTTTGCAGCACGAAGTTACCTGATGTTCATATATCATACTATGTAGTTGCTGGATATTCAACCAAATATTTGGCAAGACCCTTCGTCGCCGGTGTTCCTTCTGGATGTAAGGCGTGTCGGAAAGCAATTCCTGCCCACTTGTCTTCAATTTGAGGTAGAGTGTTGCGATGCTTTGAAAACGATGAACAAATTCTTGTAGCGTCTCATCCTTCCTCTGTTTGATATTGAATATGTCTTCCATCCTTTTCTCTGATATTCTTGCCCCCATGTGCGCCTTCTTAAACTTATCTACTAAGTCCGTGAAGGATTCAATTGAGTTTGGAGGCAAGCTTGCATACCAATCTAGTGCTCCTCTTGTTAATGCCTGACCAAATCGTTTAATCATCACAGACCGAGTCATTTTTGGTCCTAAGTCACAGGCCGAATTGCTGAAGTGTACGCAGTTATATGATCCTGAGGATCAGTGGTCTCGTCATACTTTTTAATTTTTGGTAACTTGAAACTTTCGGGAACATGTTCCAGATCGGCCGAATCTTTCTATGGGTGATAGATGTAATCACTATCGTCCTCTATTTTAATAGTTGGTAGGGCTCCGGGTATCCTGCTGATTTGCTCCTCATGCTCTTTGAACTTCTCCATATGTTCCTCAAATCGCTGCAATATTGGTTCGGGGATAGTGGGATTATCGATACCAATATGCAACCCCGTTGCTGACGTCACACCGAGTACTCCGGGATTAGCTGTTGTCTAGCCATTTACATTTTTTTTGCCTGAGGAACACAGGTTGACTCGAACTAGCAATCCCGTTTGTCGGGAATGCTCCCATGGGATTATGATGCAATTCACTCATCATCTGCTTCATCACTTCCGCCATCTCTCCTTTCAGGAAATCACATAATTCATTTATTGGAATGGAGGCTTGATTTGGATCTGCAGTTGAAGTGTTTTCCATCATCCTAGTTGTTTCATCAACCATTTTATCTTTATTGAGATCTCTAATCCCGTCATTAGTGTGTGGAACATCAACGGGTGTAGGTGTAACTCCTGTCATGCCTGAGTACAAAAATAGAAAAAGATACCAGGAAAGTAATGCTTGTGTGAAGTAAAATCAAATTACAAAACCAACTGTAGAATTCCCACAGATGGCGCCAAACTGTTTGAGTCAAAATTCGTACTTTCCCCAATTAGTTAAATTTATGTAAAGGAAATAAAAGAGTTAACCACAGTAGGTAGTAATTCGATTTAGACTAAACACTTTGATCGAACTAATAAGAGGAACAATTTAAGACTTAAATGATAATAAGACGAGAAAGAAAACTTATTCTTTCCGTTATAAGTGCTTCTGATCTATTTTTCCTTTTCTTCGTTAACCATAAGAACTTGGCAACAATATCAGTTTGAAATAGAAGATTGAGCAAGAAAGTAAAAGATTTTTATGTATTTCTCTTGCTTGTATTCGATGCCCAAAAATGTACAAATGATAAGCTATTTATAGGTCTCTAAGTTGATCTGCCCGTTGTGATGTAACGTATATCATTAATTCAGGAATTAATGACCGATAATAAATGTCGTGATTCTCGCCATGCGTTATTGTTTCTGTTATGATTATAACGCGTAATTATTTCCTTATTTTGTATATGACGTTCTGACATCTCCGAGGTTGTCTTGGTATGTTGTCGTAAATGTTCACGGCATTGCATCGATTCTACTTCTTCAGCGTTGCTTTCTAACTCATTTCATCTCCTTTTGCAAGTTCACATAGTTATTTGTGTAATCCGAATTTCTACCCATACACTTACTATGCTAGAATCATATTTATAAGCAAACGTGCACCCCCCCCCCCCCACTCCCACCCCAACCCCCAACCCCTACCAAAAAGAATATTATTTCATATAGCATTGACAATATCCGGTTTTGGGGTAACCATTTAACCTTTACTTGGTATTGAAAATTTTTGCAAGTTTACTCGCTTCGGGCACAACTTAAGATAGTCGCGTATGGGTTTGACTATATTTATGCGGGAGCTTGAATTACTATTACATTTTTTTGGTAATAAAGATAATTTTATATTATCTGCATTATAACAAGGAAGTTAATAGATGCCTATTCTGCGACACTTATTCCCACAGTAGACTCAATAGCTACGGTTACGGATGTTACTGCTAAGAGTGAGGGCTTTCGAGTGTGAAGTTCCTCGTCGGAAAGATTCTTACTATAAATGGGGATGCAGATATGTCAGAAGGAACTCCCGATAGATAAGAGAAAATCGAATATATATATATATATATATATATATATACACCCCTTATCTCATACTACATCTCTTGATACAGAATCTAATGATTTGAAAAAAAAAATCCAATACAAAAGCTTCTCATATCAAATTCGAAGTGTCATGCTATTATTATTTAGTAGACATTTGGACATGCGATTTCATCTTATGTGATGAAATCCCAAATCATCCAAAAAGGCATGATTTGAGATTTTAAAATTTTTAAATGTAAAAGTTCCCCCATAAGTTTATATTTTGTAAAAATAGATCCATTGGTAGATATATTTACCGATCATGTTTACTAACAATTTATATCAAATGTTAAAATATCTACAACTTGGTAGTATATTTATAACAAATTTAGTCTTACCAACCATGTGGGAGGATTATATTAAAGAGTAGTAACACTACAACTCATGTTCAATTTTCCATTTTATTGAACTAAAGTTTGATCAATTGATGTTGTATTTTTTAGAAGGTCTTCTAGTAGCGTATTAATTTTGTTATGAACTATGACTTGCTCATTTGGTAAGACTGTATAAGAATTGGGAAAGTTTTGATTGTTTTCACAACTTGTGGGGTTTTTATGTTTATAAGTAAAAATACAACTTAAGAAATTCAAATTACATGTCCAAATAAAACTTCAACTTCAAATCATCATAATTTATCTCATGATTTCAAATCATATCCAAACGGCTCCTTAGGATTTACATGGCGAAGGCATAGCCCAGGTTCGCTAGGGACCAATGAGTTTGTAGCCAATATTTACAGAAGAAATAGAACTATCCGAAATTTTAGCAAAATTAGTTCCCAACATATCTCCACAAAAGCTCCATAAGCAAACACGGGAGGGGAAGTGTGGAACACTATAAATCCTCCTAAATGGGGGGAGGGGAAAAAACAAAAAAAAAACACGGGAGTACATAGTACTTACCACTCTTTTAACACATACACATAACTGTTATTTGATGTAGTATACATAATTAGCACTCTTAACGCACATACACAACTATTATTTGATGTAGTACATATTTAGCACTCTTAATTCATCACACATATACAAGTGCTATTATTCTTCAATTTGGCAACAGGCTACAATGATAAACATAATCATCAATGTTTGGCCGATAATGATACCAACAAGTCCTGCACATCACACCATCAGAGCATTCGGCATCAGAACTGCATTCTCTACCACAAGTCCAGTCCCAAAATCCATGATTTGGAAGTAATTTCATTTTTATCATTGACATAGATAATGGCAAGGCAGCTCCCAGTGTCATCATTTTCATCTCTGAGGTTCGAGTCAAATCAACTGCATAAATTAAAGTCAAATTTCAATTATAAACAACATCAAGTTAATAATCATATGCTAATTAGTATTTAGAGGTTAAGGATGGATAGGATCCTTACAGAGGCTTCCGATACGAGCCTGGAAACGAACAAAGATTCTGGGAGCGCTTCCCCCTTTAATAGGTCTTATGTAACGCAAATCCAAATTAGTCAAATGCAAGTACCAGACATGAGTGCGAAACCAAAGATATATACATAAATGGATTAATTTAATAGTACTTAAATTTTCACTTTATTGCATTGTTACAAAACTACTTTTTGTAATTAAAAAATCACTCAACTTTAATTTATTTATGCTCACGAAAGTCACTAAACTTTTTTTTTTTGTATCAAATGAGACATTTTATATGTAAGAAAAATTGAATCACTTTTTGGTTACAAAATAACTGTTCACTAACTTCTTGTGATTATTAAGAAAAGCTGACTAATTTTTTGAAACAAAAATAGTTTGGTGACTCTATGTGATACTTGAGAAAAAATTGAGCGATTTTTATGTTCTACTAATGATCACTTTTGTGCAATAAAATAAAATTGAGTGACCAATGAGATCAACCCCAAACTAAACTTCAAAATAAACACATAAAATATAATTCTACAGATATCCATGTAATCTTCAATTTCTACATTAATAAAGATAAAAGAAGAAACAAAAATGAGTAAAAAGAAAGGGGAAAGATGGAGTGATCGTAATTACCAGCAGTTGTTGTAAGGAGAATGGTGAAGAAGATAGTAAAGGAATGTAATTTCACCACTAAATTTTTGAGTTAGAAGAATATATATGTTAATTAATTCCTCTTTATATTGGAAATCATATTTATAAACAAAACCAACGAATGCTCACATTGACATTTCATTTCAGGATGACGTGGCATGTCACACCCTGAACTTTCAAATCATGAAATTTCGATTATAACCAATATATCAAGTTAACAATCATATAGTAAAAAGATATCTATACATGATCTTTTCGAATTGATTACTTGGATATTAAATTTTTTGTATTAATAAAGTCATCTAACTTGACCTAATTTTCTCAGAAAGTCATTTCAGCACGATAATAAATTTTTCGCTGATGTAATACGCTATGCTCTGTCACTCACTAAAAGAACCCAAAAAAGGGGAAGAATCTATTGCAAAATATTTCGATTATAACCGATCTTAAATTATAATAGAAAACTACAAAATCTATCTATGCATAATCTTTTGTAGTTGATTATTTAAATGGTTATCCAAGCTACGAAAATAATGAAGGTCATTTTTCAAATTTTTGTAATAATAAGGTCATCAATTTATATCCAACTTTATCACAAAGTCATTTCAGTCGAAAATAAACTTTTTTGTACCAAAAAGATGACATGGCAAGCAGTACAAAATCAGAACTCAAAAGTTTCGCTAAGGATTCAAGATGAAATATATATGTATATAAAGTATTTTTTGATGTATATACTTAATACAATTTTAATATACACTCTAAATTTCAGACTAAGGGTGTTTGAACACCCTTAATTGCATATGGTTACGCCGCTGATCACATGCCATGTCACCCGCTAAAATTTTTAAATTTCTCAAATAGTCATTCAACTTTTGAATACGTAAAAGGAACAAAAGGGAGAAAAAAGAAAGGGGGAGATATAATCATAACCTGCAGTAGCAGTAAGGAGAATTGTGAAGAAAATAGCAGACTTGAATAAAGAATGCTTCGTGTCCATGTTGCTAATCATGCTTAGTTTTTCTATTTTTTTTTTAAATACTTGATGCAAAGAAATTTTGGCATTTTTTTCCACAAGTTTTTCAGTGATCCTTGGCTGAACCACCTCATATTGGTAAAAGAATATAATTATGGCAGGATCATGCTTAGCTTTTGTAACAAAATGATCATAATTGCTCTACTATCCGAAATGGAGCAACTTTGACCGATCCACTTAAACGTTTAGTAGAATACCACTGCCATTAGTAAAAGTCTCATTGGAGCTTCAAACAATGGGTAATTTTAATTAAGTGATAAATTTGGACATTTTTTTTTGTTGGGTTGAGAAATTAGGATACTTGGAGTCTATTCATGATTAATCATTTGACATTGGAGATTCACGAATAGCAAAGGCAAATACGTGAGATTTGCTAACACAAAGGATATAAATAAACTAAAAAAGGGCAACGACAAACAAAATTTTCCTTTTTATTTATTAAAATTGCATTAGAAAAATTGTCTTTCTTTATTGTTCAAAATAGGTGTAATTTTTAGGCAAAACGTGACTATTTATACATTCATCAAAGAACAATATGCCTTCACAGGTAAACATGTAAATTTAGTAACTATATTTGAAACCCTATCTAATTTAGTTAAAATCTATTATTATCAACTTTTACCTTAGTGGGAAATGAACTAGATGCCCATAATTAAAAGTGATTCTTTTATGATAAAGCTTCTATCTATAAATAACTCCATTAATGACATAAGGTAATGACCTCATTTCAAATGTAAATCAGAACCGAATATTTTTGTTGTTAATTTTTCCTTTATTACCTTAGTGTTATGATTTTGTAGGAAAAATAAATGATTTGACAATCTTTGTGAGTATGAATGCACAGGGTTCCAATTTTCTTCGAGAAGATAATGTCAAATTAGGCGTTATGAGTATCATTTTGTACTCCTAAAAATGTGCGGTCGAGTGAATGATATCTATCTAATCTTCATTTGAAATGTCAAGTTCGAATTCTGAAAATAATGAACTTCTTGATAGGTATTACTTTATCCTTCTCAACGTGACACAAATCAAAAAGATCACTTATACTTAGCCAACTGATCTAATCACTTCTAACTTTAATCTTGTATTCTGACTCGCTCTTACGAAACAAACAACAACAACAAAACCATTTTTTTTACGTGCTAATTGTTTAAGTCCTTCACTTGTCTTGTATTATATATAATAGTCTAACACATTATATTTTAGATTTTCTATTCATGTCTAGTAGCCTACATTAATAGTTAGATGTCCAATGTCTCTAGGACCTAGGTTTTCACACATTAGATCACGCTTTAAATTAACCAACCTTAATCAATTTATAATGAGGGTAGTGAAACGGTTGCTCGAGTAGCCATTGCACTCTGATCATAATCTAATCTCGTTTCATCTTCTTCTTTTATTGCACTTGTTTGGTTAGTTATTAGATTATTTGTATTTGAACTGTGTGTCTTTTATCCTTTCAAGTGTAAAATATAGTATTTCTTAGAGTACATACATTTTCTTTTGGTAACTATATTTATATTACCAGGGAAAAGTTATGTACAGTTGGAGAGCGAAAACCCAAGTAGCCAAACTAGCTTGGCTTCAGTCACTTTTTTGCGCGGAATGTCCTTCAAAAGCATTGGTCTTTAATTTTTGCCCCTCAAATTATTGGTCTTTATTTTTTGCCCTTTGTCTAAAAACACATGGTTCCGGGTTTGAAACCCCGCTCAGTAAAAAATTTTAAAAAAAAATTGCAAGGAAGAATTTTGGATTCAAACTCTACCTTAAGGTAGAACTGTCAACAAGTTAGTGAAGAAGTCAGTTGAATTTAGTTATTAGTGTGTGGGTGGTTCAACTTGTAGGACCTTGAGTTTGTTAGTTAGTTGCAAGATATTTTGATTGCTGCATTATATAAGCAGTGCATACGATATAAATGTAATTAACACTTCATTCTCTCCAATTCACCATCAATAATATCTTTGTTTAACCTTAAAACGGAGAACAATTAAATTTATGCGTGACGCCAAAGATATGTGACTAAATTCAATTCAAGATTAAATAGTGAGATAAGCCAATAAATGAATAGAGAAACAGATCTGACCAACTGTTAAGTACGTCTGGTCTCGGGAATAGAAACCGAGGTCGATATCTTCTGTTAAGAACTTACACGAAGTATAATAAAAATGAACTTAGAACAAATGGGAATGATTTTAAAAAGATTCTTATGATTGTTAATGTAAAGTGTTTTTGTCCTAGCTATTGCCAGCCCCCTTCATGAATGATAACCTCCTCTTTAAAGGAGTTTCAACCCTAATACAATTCTAAATAAAGAAAATAAATCTAGTGAAGCTGTTTTGCCGAGATCGACGCTGAAATATCCGGTTGACGATGGATATTTCGGTCTTCTACTTATGGCAGTCCATCGCCCTTCCTTTATCGCCTCATCCTGTCCCAAACTCGAAGCCTTGTTCCCGGCAAGACGGTCATATCGTGACCGAGCATAACAACGGGAAATCGTGCGTGCCTGTATCCTCGGTTTTACCCGTAAACAGATAGTCCCCCTATTTTTCGAGGTACAATTACTGACGGCGAGGAATGGACCCAAATAAGCTGAACAGCCGCCTCCAATTACCAAGGACGGGACCTTTAAGTCAAATCTCACTCTACGCGATGCTAGATCATTATTACCCAGCCGCCAAATCTTTTTGGGGAATCCTCCTTGTATCAGAATCCTTGATACGCTACAGGATCTCTTGAATCTCTTTCTATATAAAGCCCATGCCTTCTTTCTTTTTTCATGCATCTGCACTTCTTCAAATCTCACTTTTCTCCACCTCAAAACCTACTGATATTCCTATACTGAGCCCATAATACTCTTCGGATCTTCAATCTTCTTGTTCCAGGGTGTGAGTACTTATCGTTAAGGAGGACCTCCTCGATCATGGCTTACGTACCATTATGGACTCAGGGTGAAGATTAGCATTCGTTCATGCCATCAACTGGAGCCAGTGGCCCTAATAGGGAGTTAGAATCTATCGTTGTTGGTATTGTTCCATTGGGTTTTATTTATACAATCGACTGTAAA
The DNA here is from genome assembly GCF_019175385.1 of Lycium barbarum. Taxonomy (NCBI): domain Eukaryota; kingdom Viridiplantae; phylum Streptophyta; class Magnoliopsida; order Solanales; family Solanaceae; genus Lycium; species Lycium barbarum. The sequence goes on along the minus strand of NC_083338.1, from coordinate 6,218,377 downwards.
GTTTTTCGTCATCTTGACCTGATGAAGAATTTTGAATCTTGTATCGGCGATAGCGCCATTACTACGATCAGGGAAGATTGCCATCTAGGCACGGACGTCGACATCCTGCCCATTGGGGATGGTGTGAAAATAAATCATCATGTTGTCGGTTACTCGTTATCATACACTTATCCCTTTACCATAAGGTTCACCCTCCCTGTTCATAGAATAATCGAGGACTTCTATCGTCGATGTCGAATATGTATCGGGCAGATCACCCCACAAATTTGGAGGCTCGTGTTTTGCATTGAGAAGTTGGCTAATGGTCGGAGTCACTTTTACCCTCGATCATTTGCTTCATTTATACGTACCTTGGGTGATCCAAGGGGGAATTGTTCAGATGCTTCCCAAGGGAAGCCGAAGCCTAATTGACCCCGAAAATGATTATGATTGAGGATGGCTTCAACGATTCGTGATGATACGCACGGTTCAACTTCACCGTCCATCGTCTGTTGATTTTCCCGAAGTGTGGAACCCTTAACCGGATTCGGTTGAGCCCACGCTTGAAACTGCTATTTTTGAATGGGTGATTGCCCTTCTCCGGGCTTCTCGTAGCTTAGGTCGTTCTTGGAGAAGAATGGCACCTAAAGAGTGGAAAGGCAAAGACCATGGTAACTTCTTACTCCGATCGTTTCGACCCTCATTTCCCTGTATTATATCCTAACTCAATACCTTTGGTTTCCAGGACTTCGGACGTGGAAAGATTCTAAGGGAAAGTCAGTAGCTGAGGAGTTCGGAACCAAAATGCTCAAAAAAAATATTTTGAACCAAAATATCCCAACAAAAAAATGTTACCATAATACCTTTAGCACAGCAATTTACTGCGCTAAAGTAGTTAACGGGGACGGCTCCGTTAACTACTATAGCGCAGTAATTTACTACGCTATGGTGTCCCTCCCATTTTTTTTTGCCCTTTTGGTTAACCCTTCTTCCATTACACTTTTTAACGTACTTTGACCATAGACTAATCATGCTTTGGGACCCCAAAACTTCAATATTTTATATAGAACCCGATTAATAAGGTAGGATCAATACATCAAGGATACACAAAAGTTCGGATGGCCGTTTTAGTGGTCGAAAAGTGCTCGAAAGCCATTTTCGTTTGAAGGCTCGGTGACATTAGTTTGAAGTTCTTTATGAATACTTAAACTCGTTCATTAATAATTAATCAAAAGTTAGTCAAGATGGCAGCATTCATACAGAAAAAAAACTTAATTAAATTGCATCATTCATAACCTTGAGTAGATGAAAATACTTAAACTTATTCATTAATAAGAAACTCAAACTTTTTAAAATACAATAATCAAAGTAAGAAAAAAACTTAAAAAACATTCATTAATTAATGCCCTTGAGTTAATCTTCTGCCACCACCGAGAGATGTGCCACCACCACTAGAGGTACTTCCACCACAAAAGTTTTCTCCACCACGAGAGGTACTTCCACCGCGAGATGTAGTTTGACCACCGTGCCGTTAGGGATCCTTGCGCTTATCATGACCAACATAATTTCAAAATGAGCATTTTCGAGTGTATCTCCTCGGTGGAACATTCATTTCATTATGAATACGCGAGTATCCATTCTTTTTGAATTTACGGATAAATGTTTTATTTGCAACCATTGAAAATGGATCCGGTGGACAATAACTCTCACTAACAAGTGGGTAGAACCTTCCATCATACGTTCTTGCATAATTTTCAACTATATATTCCTCAGCCATGTACGGGGAGGCGTTCTTTCCCGTTGCTATAAAACACTTGAACGCATGAGAACATAGCATGTGATATGAATTCCACTTGCCGCATATGAATATTCTTGGAATATCACAAATTGTGTGGATGTTACCTCCTTTACCTTGGTGCACACTTGTTGTGAGTTCAAATTGTGCTCTGCAGGGTTGTACTCCATCCGGTCATGTTTCTGAGCCTTATATTTGTGGTACTCGAACAGTTTTGACGGTTTTGGCATCCATCTTAGACCTACTGTTGCATGTGCTTTGGCCTCTTTTGATCTACTGAAGAATCGCTCCACAACCTGCTTAAATGTCATTCTCACCATTGCGGTGACGGGTAGTCCCCGGGCAGATTTCAACAAGCCATTGAATGACTCAGAGCTGTTTGTTGTTAGCATACCACATTGCCTACCTTTATCCTGGTGGAATGTCCATTTGTCTTTATCAATTGCATTACACCGGTGGAAGGCTTCCTCATTCGCCCGCCTAATAATGTCCATCTGCAGGTTAAACTTCTTCTCCTGATGCTCTATTGTGGCCGCGCACATCCAATTGCAAAGTGCTGGGATTCGATATGCCTTTTGGAAGTTTGCCTTCAAATGCCTTAAACAATAACGATGGTAGGCAAAGGGTAGATGCCACCTCTGCAAATTGAACATATTGTGCAATATTCCAATATTTTTGTCTGATATCACACATATTCTCATGCGATCCTTAATAACGTGTTGCCTTAAGTAGTCCAAAAACATACCCTACGTACTAATGCTCTCATTAGCTGCAATTGCAAAAGATAGAGGGAATATAGCTCCATTTGCATCCATTCCAAATGCTATTAGCAGCTTTATGTCATACATCCCGTACACACGTGTTCCATCTATTGATATTACAGACCAACAATGAGCAAAACCATCAAGGCATGGTTTGAAGGCCCAAAACAAAAAATAAAAAAATATTACCGGGCACACCAGACTTTGATTTGAGCTTCCATTCAAAAATAGTACCATGATTAAAGCGTTGTAAAACCGCCATATATCTCGGTAACGTCTTGAAAGAGTCCTCACAATTGCCGAAGACTATCTTATATGCACGTCTACGCCTAAGATACGCCTTCCTCTTAGTAACAGTTTTGCTATATACTTTTAGGACGACTCTAATACAAGCTTTAATAGGGAACCTGAAAAGGTTGAAATATCAGCATATAACAACGAGGAACATTATATTAACACCAAAAATAAAATAAACTTAGGCGAAGGGGATTGTCACACCCCGAACCATGGCCTGGACGTAACATGGCACTCGGTGCCTGACTGCATGTGACCGAGCGAACCACATGGCTTGTTGAACTATCATGAGGCATACATGAGAGGAAATATAACGTGAATGCATGATGAGCCTTTATAAAACGTAGTAATTCATAATACTTAATAAAAACACTTATTTAAAACATGAGTGAAGAAATAACATGAATGAGCCAAAAATGGCAATACGACTCCGAATGTCTGACATAACATAACTGACTTGTCTAGTCTATGAAACCTCTATCATGAGTCTGACTGAAAAACATACTCACTGAGACAACGCCCCCAGCATACCTTTAGATGCATAATTAATCATAAAATAAAAGTTGACTAAATCCCGAATGAGATCGGGATCACCAATAAGCTGATACGAATGTTGTCCTACTGAGCAGATGTGTCGTCCTATATATCAGTACCTGCATCGTGAAATGCAGGCCCCCGGGCAATAAAAAGGGGACGTCAGCACATTGAATGTACTAGTTTGTAAAGCAACCGGAATAAACAACATGGGACATGGAATAACACGATAAGAGCTGAAACTGAAAACTTGGACATGAACATGAACATGAGCATGAGTACATATACATATATAACATGAGTAAAACATGATAAGTAGGGAAAGCAATAACTTATAACCGATCCATGGTCTGGTGGTTGCGTCCCGCCAGCAGAACACTCAGTCCTTGCCAGGGAACATGAGATTTGATAAAATATGAAAGGATCCAATCATTATGAGAGATCGTCCGGGACATGGGTGGAGCGATCCTCATCATACGGTGGCTACGTAGTTTCAGGCTATCTGAAGCCCTCCTCGGTAATTAATGCAACTCCCAAAACATGAACATGTTAAATAGTGGCACTTGCTGCCCATGGTATATCATGAATCGTAACTTGCTTGTACATGGTATTCATGATCATAACTTGCTTGTACATGGTTTTCATGAATCATAACTTATTTGTACATGATTTTCAGAAATCATAACTTGCTTGTACATGGTTTTCATAAATCATAACTTGTAAATATAGTTTCATAAGATAACTTGTCATAGTCTTGCAAAACATGTTTTTGATGCATGAGTAATAACAATAGTTCATAATCATATATATATATATATACTTGACTTGAAAACATGCTTGTAACTTGCTGGATGAAATCATAAAGTTTCATATAAACATAACGAGAACACATGAGGAAGAATTCATGATTCATAGATTTAGCTAGGATTCCTAATATCCGTAATGGAAGATTAGGAATACAATAACGAACATAGATACAAATTCTTGTACATACATACATAATTACGGGCTACCAATATGTTGGGTTTAATGCCCTAAGATTTGAACTTCATATATTTTACGAAACGAATCATGGGGAAGAACGTAGAGGTTCCCACATGTGGATGGGAGTTCTACATACCTTAACTTCCCGCTTTTGAGCGTATCACAATGTCCTTCAATACCTTCAACTTCAATCTATAGCAATACAAGCCATAGGGATTCTATATTAGCAACAATATCCATGTTTTGTTCATCTAAGCATTTTATGAAACACTTAGTGGGCATGAAGCTCTATAACCCTCATTAATGGTGTTTTCTTCACCCAATCCCCATTCTATTACTTCTAGCTAATTCTACAATCTCAACTAGATGTAATTAACATCATTATTCATCAACCATATGAATACAACAATCCCTGGTCAACAATCCAACAACTCTAGCATAGTTCATATAATTCTCTTCATCAAACCCAATTATTATTCTCCCAAGAATTCATCAATTCACAACCATAAATGATTAGGGAGTAGAAACATTACCTTTCAAGAGTAGTAATCACGAAATCAACACTCCCAAGTTCGATCCTTAGCTTAGAATGACGGCAACAACGTGTACTACACTTTATCCTTCACGAGCTTCGGGATTCGGGGCCTTAAACTTGGTTGATTTTCTACTTTCTCTCTCTCATTTCCCCTCTCTCTCACTTTCTCTCTCTAAAATCTGAGTTTGGAGAAAAAAATGGGCTGCTAGGGTTATATTTCCCTTATATACCAAGGGGAAATGGGTTTGACCCAACTTGAAAACGGGTTGGGACCTTGCTGTCTTAAAACGTCCATATCTCCTTATCTCGACGTCTCCTGTGAATTCACAACCTATGGTTGGAAAGTATTTTCAATTATATACAACTTTCGTTTTTTGAAGGTTTCCCAAATTCCCAACGGATTTACATGAAAATCGACTGGAAGTCAGACATGTCGAAAACTTAGCCGATTCTAGAGGATTTCAAGTGTCTTACTATTAGCCATATTGAGACGATCATATCTCCTTGATCCAATCTCTAATTGGCTTGATCCTTATATCGTTATAAAGGTATTTCTACATAATACAACCTCATTGGGGTTAATTTCCCAAATTCCAAACCGATCAAGGAGTTATTGTTACCCGAAATAGGCCTATCAACCATTTTCGCAAAACGTTCAAACCTTCCATGTTTCCACTAGAACTCTAATGATATGAGCTTAAACTCAGTCCCAAAATTCGGGGTGTTACAATATCTCCCCCTTGGGATCATTCGTCCTCGAATGATGGGTCATGGTTAAGAATATGGTTGGAAATGGCTTGATTACATGAACGTGAAGGAAACATGACATGAAACATGTAGACTGAACTAACATGACATGGTTACATGGAAACGTGAATACTGAGACATGAACATGGGCACTGGATAGCTCACATGAGCGTGGAACATGAGACATAGAATGACATGGGGCATGAAAACTGACATGACATAGTTTCATGAAAACATCAGTGCCCAAACATGAGGCATGAATAGCGAATACATGAACTCGAACGTGAAACGTGAGGCATGAATACATAAGGGACATTATAACTCTTTTACAAAATGTCGCTAAGCTATCATATTGTTGATACTCGTAATTCTTGCCTGACACACAACATATACCTTGCTTTCCTTAATAACTTTCATCTCCTACCTCCAACGTCTTTGAAATCTCATTTAAAATCATTAAATATTACTTTTTACTCGTCAATATGTCATATACGTCATACCTTTTGTGGGTCTATTCGCGGTACGCTAAGGGAGAAATTTCCTAGGTGTAACATTCTCCCTCTCTATTGGAACATTCGTCCTCAAATAATAAAATTCAGGATTCTACATAAATTTCGCCAGAGTTTCCCCTGTAATATGGCACTACCAACCTGTCACTACATCCCATAATATCATTGCCTCACAGGGATACATCACAATAGCACTATAAATTGGCCACACACGACCAAAAGCATGAAAAGAAAGCTTACATACCTCAAAATCTTGGTGCTTCATCATAAATCTCTTCTGTCTCACATTTGTGTAAAATTTCTGGAAATTCTACGTCATTTTCAAACGCTTCTGTATCAACTTGACTTTCTCCATAGCTTGATAACCATATCTGGTCCTAGTAACTCTGCTTCACCAATTTCTAACCAACCAATTGGTGATCTACACCTTCGCCCATACAGAGCTTCAAATGGAGCCATCCCAATACTAGCTTGATAATTGTTATTATATGAAAACTCAATGAGAGACAGGTGATCATCCCAATTACTATTGAAATTAAAGACGCATGTTTACTAAACTGAATGAATACAAGAGTACTAAAATGAATGTGTATTGAACTGACTGAAGACTGGGCTGATTGAATACTGAGCTAACTGAATATTGGATTAGCTAAATACTTGATTAACCGAATACTGAATTAACTGGCATGAATACGTGAGTACTGGACTGATATCTGAGTACTAAGCTGACATAAATATCTGAGTATTGAACTAACATGAATATTATAACATGAGATCTGAATAGCGTATTTGTCTGACCATTTGTCTGAGGATGAAAAAACCTTGCTACCCAATCCTTTCTGAAAGGATTCTCAGAAGTTCGCTATGAACTGAGCACCAAAATCTGAAATAATGGACACTAGGGTCCCATAAAATCCGGAAATTTCATTAACATATGACTTGGCATAATCTTCTTGTTCAATCTGTGGTCTTAACTGGCAAGAAGTGCGCTAACTTCGTAAGTTTGTCCGTAATCATCCAATTTAAATCATGCCTCCTAGATGAACGAAGTAGACCTGATACAAAGCCCATATTTATCATTTTCCATTTCTAGACAGGAATATCAACATTCTGAGCCAAGCCACCAGGCCTATGGTGGTCGGCTTCTGATGGGATTGCAATTAACATTCCTTATCGTCTGTAATTTCTTTGTACTCTACAACACGGACGATTTTTTTCTTACTCACATCTGAGCAATTGCTCATGGGGAAAAACTAAATTTACTTACATGAACGGTTTGCTACTGTATTCATAACTGGCATACTCCATCTTAACGACTTAACTCTGCTCACACTGTAAATATTAGGATAACCCCTTTTTGACAACTCTTAAAGGCTATTCTTCTGTAGTTTGCTCTTTTACGGCTTAGCTGATTTCTTATTCCACTAATCACTCTACTCTGATATTAACTTAAGCCCTTGGTTTCTAACACACATTCGGATGTATCCGAACTGTCACCCACTCAGGGTGTTCATCTGAATAGGAAATCAAATCATATTTCTCAGGGTCAGCCGTACTGGTAACTTAGTCAAATCTTATCCTTACAGTTGACATGGCTTTTCCAGACATATTACGAACTTATATCTTATTCTCCTTTTATTTCTAGGAAAAATTTGGCAGAGTTTCCTCTGTATTTCTTACTATCCCAAAACCTGCACGTAGGAAATACCAACAATGCCTCACAAGGCCAACATATATACATATATCATATCATATCGTAGCCACACAGGGCTCCCAATTTCGACAACAGTATAGAAAATGATGAACTTACCTCATATGTCCAACTCAAACTGTACCTGTTACACTTTCCTGTTTATTTCCCCTTTCAATCTTTAACTGCAGATGGAGTGGGTCCTGATGACTTCCGGTAGAAAACTGTCTACCACCACTCCCTTGAGATCCTCCATGATTTACCTTTCTCAAGAACATCATTATCATTCAACATACCATTCATTCAACTACACCCCTTTTCGGGCAACTTACATTATATTCCACTTTCAATAGCACTTGAAGTCTCATTCGTTACCAGTAAGTACTGCACAATTGTACCCTCTATGGGTAAACATCCTTACTTGGACCTTGAATTTTCTGTTCATATTCTGCGCATTCGAAACGTACGTAATTCGAAAGGAAGAGAAGTTTCTGATTGCTCTAAGATTCATGGCACGATCTAGAGTAGAAAGAAATGAGACAATCCTGAATGTCTTGGTGGTCAACTGTTTATATGTGTGGCGCGCACACACATATAAAAGTGACCCCACTGGACACGGTTTCATAGACTCCCTAAGACACTTGAACCTAGGCTCTGATACCAAGCTTTGTCACGCCTCGAACCATGGCCTGGACGTAACATGGCACTCGGTGCCTGACTGCATGTGACCGAGCGAACCACATGGCTTGTTGAACTATCATGAGGCATACATGAGCGGAAATATAACGTGAATGCATGATGAGCCTTTATAAAACGTAGTAAGTCATAATACTTAATAAAAACACTTATTTAAAACATGAGTGCAGAAATAACATGAATGAGCCAAAAATGGCTATACGACTCGGAATGTCTGACATAACATAACTGACTTGTCTAGTCTATGAAACCTCTATCATGAGTCTGACTGAAAAACATACTCACTGGGACAACGCCCCCAGCATACCTTTAGATGCATAATTAATCATAAAATAAAAGTTGACTAAATCCCGAATGAGATGGGGATCACCAATAAGCTGATACGAATGTTGTCCTACTGAGCAGATGTGTCGTCCTGTATATCAGTACCTGCATCGCGAAATGCAGGCCCCCGGGCAATAAAAAGGGGCCGTCAACACATTGAATGTACTGGTATGTAAAGCAATCGGAAGAAACAACATGGGACATGGAATAACATGATAAGAGATGAATATGAAAACTTGGACATGAACATGAAAATGAGCATGAGTACATATACATATATAACATGAGTAAAACATGATAAGTAGGGAGAGCAATAACTTATAACCGATCCATGGTCTGGTGGTTGCGTCCCGCCAGCAGAACACTCAGTCCTTGCCAGGGAGCATGAGATTTGATAAAATATGAAAGGATCCAATCATTATGAGAGATCGTCCGGGACATGGGTGGAGCGATCCTCATCCTACGGTGGCTACGTAGTTTCAGGCTATCTGAAGCCCTCCTCGGTAATTAATGCAACTCCCAAAACATGAACATGTAAAATAGTGGCACTTGCTGCCCATGGTATATCATGAATCGTAACTTGCTTGTACATGGTAGTCATGATCATAACTTGCTTGTACATGGTTTTCATGAATCATAACTTACTTGTACATGATTTTCATAAATCATAACTTGCTTGTACATGGTTTTCATAAATCATGACTTGTAAATATAATTTCATAAGATAACTTGTCATAGTCTTGCAAAACATGTTTTTGATGCATGAGTAATAACAATAGTTCATAATCATATATATATATATACTTGACTTGAAAACATGCTTGTAACTTGCTGGATGAAATCATAAAGTTTCATATAAACATAATGAGAACACATGAGGAAGAATTCATGATTCATGGATTTAGCTAGGATTCCTAATATCCGTAATGGAAGATTAGGAATACAATAACGAAAATAGATACAAATTCTTGTACATACATACATAATTATGGGCTACCAATATGTTGGGTTTAATGCCCTAAGATTTGAACTTCATATATTTTACGAAACGAATCATGGGGAAGAACGTAGAGGTTCCCACATGTGGATGGAGTTCTACATACCTTAACTTTCCGCTTTTGAGCGTATCACAAGGTCCTTCAATCCCTTCAACTTCAATCTATAGCAATACAAGCCATAGGTATTTTATATTAGCAACAATATCCATGTTTTGTTCATCTAATGATTTTATCAAACACTTAGTGGGCATGAAGCTCTATAACCCTCATTAATGGTGTTTTCTTCACCCAATCCCCATTCTATTACTTCTAGATAATTCCACAATCTCAATTAGATGTAATTAACATCATTCTTCATCAACCATATGAATACAACAATCCCTAGTCAACAATCCAACAACTCTAGCATAGTTCATATAATTCTCTTCATCAAACCCAATTATTATTCTCCCAAGAATTCATCAATTCACAACCATAAATGATTAGGGAGTAGAAACATTACCTTTCAAGAGTAGTAATCACAAAATCAACACTCCCAAGTTCGATCCTTAGCTTAGAATGACGGCAACAACGTGTACTACACTTTATCCTTCACGAGCTTCGGGATTCGGGGCCTTAAACTTGGTTGATTTTCTACTTTTTCTCTCTAATTTCCCCTCTCTCTCACTTTCTCTCTCTAAAATCTGAGTTTGGAGAAAAAAATGGGCTGCTAGGGTTATATTTCCCTTATATACCAAGGGGAAATGGGTTTGACCCAACTTGAAAACGGGTTGGGACCTTGCTGTCTTAAAACATCCATATCTCCTTATCCCGACGTCTCCTGTGAACCCAAAACCTATGGTTGGAAATATTTTTCAATAATCTACAACTTTCGTTCTTTGAGTTTTCCCAAATTCCCAAGTTATGATAGGGTTATGGCCTCCCGAAATCAGGTGACCCAAAACGTACATACGGACCAAGATACGGTCACTGTTACGGTCCCGTAACACAAGGTACGGACCGTAACTTGGTACCGTACCTATGTGAAAATTTCCAGTGAAGTTCTTCCACTGTTACGGCCCGTAACACGTGTTACGGTCCGTAACGTCACCGTTACGCTGGCAGAATTTCCAGCGAACAGTCTTCAGTAATATGGGCATAACTCTTTGCACAGATGTCCGTTTTACCCCCATAATATACCGTTGGAAAGATATTTCAAAGGTATACAACTTTCATCAAGGAATATTTCCCAAATTCCCAACGTATGTACATGAAAAGCGACTGGAAGTCAGACATGTCGAAAACTTAGCCGATTCTAGAGGATTTCAAGTGTCTTACTATTAGCCATATTGAGACGATCATATCTCCTTGCTCCGATCTCTGATTGGCTTGATCCTTATATCGTTAGAAAGGTATTTATACATACTACAACCTCATTGGGGTTAATTTCTCAAATTCCAAACCGATCAAGGAGTTATCGCTGCCCGAAATAGGCCTATCAACCATTTTCGCAAAACGTTCAAACCTTCCATGTTTCCACTAGAACTCTAATGATATGAGCTTAAATTCAGTCCCAAAATGCGGGGTGTTATAGGGATACCTTGGGTTTTCTCTAATGTCGCCAACTAATACACGCGCAATCAAATTAGTATCTAGATTACAATGATTATCTGGGAGGTCACCTATATCACAAGTGTGCTTTGTGTGTAACTTTTAAATAGTCCACATCTTTTCAGAAGTCTCCTTACCACGGAGCATCTATTCGCAGCCTTGATATTTTCGCTTGCAGACCAATCGCCAAAGTTTTCATGTGGAATCGTCAACTTTAAACTCCCTCATCCCCTGGATGCAATAAATCTTAACTGCCCTTTGCAATGATTTTTCGAGCTGAAAACCATCTCTTTTTCAATATGAGCCTTTTGTTTTAAAAAATTCACTGGCTCTTTCCACAAACTTCGCCGAATATGATCATCATCCCTAGTAAAGACAAAGGCATCTGGGCGATCTTGAATATGATCAAGATAGGGGATCTCATTGGAATGCCACTGAATCAGCGGCGACTCTTGCTGTTGAAATTGGCTTTGCGGCTGAACCGGAGTCGTCTTTTGTTGTTCAAATAGTTGTTGTGAATTCAGTTCCTCCTCGCGTGTCGGACTGTTCATCATGTCTTGCAACAGCTCTACTTGATGTTAAGGATTAGTTCCAACCTCAATCTCATCGTCACTTTGCTCGTCGTCACTTTCCTCCGCATTAGGTATTTCCTTACTATTGCTGGATGATGTCACTATATAATTCGGATATTCCGGACCATCCATAGCAGGACTTTGCTTATAATTTGGTGCAACCACCACATTCTCCCTACATAATAAATTAGGGTGTTTTAACTACTACACATCAAATAACACTATTGATGTTAAAAAAAAAAATAGACGTACCGATAGTAATCAACTGCACCGAAACTTGAGGAAGGACCATCGCTTTGAGTTGTTGGATAGGCTGAGGATATTCCAACTTGATTCATCCATCCCGATTGAGGAGACCGTCCGATATGATCCATATCAGGTATATAACCCCTAAATAATATAATCGACATCATTAGTAGCATTCAAGTGCCACTACACATAATAATAATAATAATAATAATAATAATAATAATAATAATAATAATAATAATAATAATAATAATAATAATAATAATAATAATAATAATAATAATAATAATAATAATATCATTGCCCGTCAAATTGATTACTTAAACTATCCAGAGGCATTTGGCTAGTCAAAAATGCTTTCATAGGTACTCATGTCAGGGTAATTGTGTTGATAAGTAGGTTCTGCTTGAGTGACTTCGGCCTAATTTATAGATGAGGCTTCCCGACGACGTCTATTTCGGGCTTCCCGAGGAACCCTAGCCATGAATTCAATTCAATTAATTGGCACCTTATCTATATACATTTCAAGGACGTTTAAAGTTATGCATTGCCTATAATCATAAGGCGACTTCATATAATCAGTCGAAGAATCATCATTTTGAATGTACCACTGTCCATAACTAGTTACATCTTGCGGCGTAAATGACATTGGATATTTTCCAATTATATTTAGATCAAAATCACTTCTACTAACTTGTAGTCTATTATACAAGGCTTGGAGTAGTTTTGAGAATTTTAAGTCAAGTGAAAACTTAACATGGAATTTTGGTGAAGAATCATAGCGCAAATTATTTTCCTAGAATATAATTTTTCTGTCCCAGAATAAAGAAACTCTAATTCTTGAAACATCTACCATATTTTGAATAATTTAGGAGGAATACAAAAATGCAAAAACTAGATGAAACGTCAAATTGTTTGCTTTTTTTTTGCCTTATATGAACTCGATATTAATAGGATTTGAAGTTTTAATGTAGAACCAACGCATGCATGTAATTACAGTGTCTTGCAGTGTTGCGTCAAATCAAATTAAGTAAGGAGTGTTGCATAACACATGAAATAACTGTATTATGTCAGAATAGCGCAGTAAATTACCGCGACATTCTGTCACAACGCATTCAAATAATGTGTTATGATAGTATAACGCAGTAATTTAATGTGTTATTATAACGCAGTATTTTATTGCGCTATACCGTGCATTATATTGTCACCTCACCTGTCAAACAAAAAGACGTCATGATTCAAATCAAACTTTATATAACGTAATTTGACGAATAACTATTACCAACCACACAACATTCCACACAAAATTGAGTTACTATGTCATTTTTTGACCAATTTAGAGATATTAATCGTGTTATATCGTTCACTCCAGCAAACATCTTTGAAGTAATGGGTAGGTCCTGGGAACTAATTGATGATGATTTTCATTACTCAAATAACCCTAACGACAGATTCAATCGAGAATCCTATAATAAAATGAGAGAGGAGTGATATTGGCGTGTTAGGGAGGCTGCAGCATGAGAGCACAAGTTAGCGTCAGTAGGGCTTAAACGCAAAAAAAATGTGCTATGTCAATGCCTCGCAGAACTCCACAAGAGTTTAATTTGGCTCTTAATCATTTTCACAAAGAGAACAATCATATGCAAATACGTTACCATAGGGTAGAATATGGTATACATGGTAGCACAAGATTTAGATCCAAATGGGATTCGAACTGTGAAATGTCCGATGAAAATTAATATTTTTCTTATAATAAAGTAAGTAGGTGGGGTCATAAAGCCCTCTCTCCCCTGCGAGGGTACTTGGGGATTTGCAACTATATAAATAGCCCTTTATTTTGTTATTAGAGTACACCATATTCAATGTCGAGTAGTAGAAAATCAGCTTGGTCTTTACTCCTTCCAAAAGAACCAAATAGCAGTGATGATGAGAGTTCAAATCATAGCAGTTTTACGAGTGATACCAGTGATTTCAAACTAGATGAGCTAAATCCCGACCTTCTTATAGAGCATAATGATGATTTCTGCAGTGTGAAAAATTCAGATCCGCAGGAATATTATTGCGGTTTATGCCGAGAATGGTCACATCGGCTTGCCGAATCAGAACGTCTTGTTCGTAACTTGGAAAATCTCAGCGCTCCAATCCCAATAAGGTACTCCTTAAGCATGCCTCAAGTAGGTCCATAAACTTGCGAGCTTGCCGTGCAAAGGATTAGAAAAGAAAACAACAGAATGATGGCAAGATGATATAGATTTTACATGCTAAAGTTGGCCGAAGAATAAGCATCATCAACCGGTAGAGAACTAACTGCTACTGAAAAAAGATGTGTCTTAAGAAATTACCAATATTTTTCTGAGGACGATATTGAGGACTTGTACTCTGATGATGATTAAGAATGTTGTAATTTTAGTTTTAAGTTTAATTTATGATTATGCTATTATTTTGAAGAATATTTGTAGTTAAGTATTTTCATCTACTCAAGGTTATGAATGATGCAATTTAATTAATTTTTATTTTTTGCATGAATGTTGCCATTTTGCTAACTTTTGATTAATTATTAATGAACAAGTTTAAGTATTCGTAAAGAACTTCAAGCTAATGTCACCAAGCCTTCAGACAAAAATGGCGTTCGAGCACTTCTCAACCACTAAAACGACCATCTGAACTTTTGTGTATCCTTTATGTATTGATCCTACCTTATTAATCGCTCAAAAATAAGTAAGGTTCTATATAAAATATTGAAGTTTCGAGGTCCCGAAGCATGATTAATCCATGGTCAAAGTACGTTAAAAAGTGTAATGGGAGAAGCGTTAACCAAAAGGGCCAGAAAAAACATGGGAGGGACACTGTAGCCCAGTAAATTAGTGCGCTATAGTAATTAACGGAGCTGTCCCCGTTAATTGCTTTAGCGCAAAAGGTATTTTGGTAAAAAGAAATTTTGTTGGGGTATTTTGGTTCAAAATATTTTGTTGGGGTATTTTGGTTCAAAATATTTTTTTGGGGCATTTTGGTTCGGGACACGTAGCCGAGGACGTAGCTCAGGGAAGTAGAACACCTACTCCATCGAGGCCACCTAGACGCAGGGAGGCTGGAAGATTTCCCGCTGTGCATTCGAGGGTTGGATCTCGAGTTCGAACTCACCATATTATGGGGACCCGTCGGGAAATGCCTTCGGGCAAAACTCCACCAATGATTGTGCTCGATAAGGAAGATTTACCTGAATTTGATATCCCCGGGTCATCCACCTCTTGTGCAAGTCACGGGGATATCTAATTGGTATTACCCATCATTGCCGCATCCCATGGATAGACTCGGAGATCTTGTCCTCCGACTTGTTAGGTTGAGTAAGGGTGTGGCTGCCTTACTTTTGTTTTTCGATTACTGGTCATAGAGTAGGGTTTCTTCTGCTTTTTCTGATGTACTAATGTATCCGACATAGTCAGAATTTTGAGAAATGGAAAAAATCTTTAATGGGATTTCGCAAATTGGTTGTTATTGGACTTCATTGAGCATTTCATGTGTATTTTTTGTACCCAAACCTTTGTGCATGCCCTTGTTATATTCGATCAACAATCACATACTCCATAATCCGTAAAAACCTGATATGTTTTGCTACAGGCCACTGTAGTCGAGCATCTTGTTATTAAACTCAGCCACGACAGGTTCAAAACCATACCCTATGCGACCCATTCGGAAGCTTTACTCAATCATATAGGTGTTCGGGGTTGATTAGGTCCCGATGTAGGTCTCTTCGGTAGGTCGAACCATTTAAACACGATCTATTGGTTGAGTGGACGCCCCGGTTCCTTCTCGCGTACGCTTCCCATGATTGGATAGGATCAAGGTCCCATCCGTCATATCCGTCTGACATTGACACGTGTCGAAGCCCTGTTGGATCTGAAGACGATTGCGGAAGGTAGAGCATCTTGGTCCTACTCTATAGAAGCAGGTTTTCCCTTTCTTTTTTCACTTTTCGACTTTTACCAAACGGAATTTTACCTTCGTGTGCCTTGGATATGTTGATCTTCATATCTTCATATCTTCTTATTAGTTTCCTGTTCAATCTTCAAAACGAGCTGGAAAAGCGCCTTTCTCTGGTTTGGACGAAGATAGAGACCGAGGTGGCAGGGTAGGTTTGTCTGAATCAGGACAACGGATCTGATTCCCGCTAACAAATTGCCGTTTCCCGAGAAATTGAACCCAAACTGTAAGTAACTTTATGTTGATACGATCCAGCCATGTGGTTGCACTTATATTGAACCTTTTATTTGTTCATGTGTATACAACTCTTATTCGAACCCTTGGTGCGGTTCCTAACCTTGACCAATGGATTGGGAAAATCTGTTCCCGACTTACTTATGCCGCATGTACCTGGAGACATTTGTCCTGGTCCCGTTGGGAGGCCGGAACCCAAGGTAAGTCTTTCCCTTAAAGCGTCGTACTTTCTACTCTACGCAATACGCCATATTAGTTAGGTAATGACTGTTCTTCTTTTTGCTTCATAGGTTTGTCAAAGGCTACCAGAATTTGGGGTCAGGAAACTGCCGAGGTCTTAGCTGATGAGCAGGATATCGAAGCTCCCAATCAGGGAGACCTAGTTGAAACGAGGAAAAAAAATCCTACGAATCATCTGGAGCTCCTTCCCAGGCAAGGAAAAGATTGAGGGTCGTTATTCGAGAGACCTCATCAGAAGATATCTCGGCCTGTGCTTTGGACGCTGAGGTTGTTGGTCAATTATTAGACCATGCCGATGACGATGATCAGATGTTGGGTGGTCATCGTCTTATTGACGAGCTCCTCAAGCATGATCTGACCGATTCAGTTGCAATCACTCCACCATTTGTGGAAAGCTCAAGTCCAATTCCAGCTGGGTCAAGTGGCATCTCGAGGCCGACAGACGCAGGAATCACCAAGTCAAAGGTCGGGGCCTCCGATCACACTTCTACTTGAAGTACGAAAAAACTGCAAACCGCAGCCGTTGGATCGAAGGCAACTTCATCGGTATCAGGCTCTAAGGTACCTAATATTCCGCCTTTGTACGGTATTGGTTCCGTCCTTATGATACAAGCTGTGGCCTCATCTAAAATAATAATTTGCATATAAAATTCTCTGCCGCCATTGGAGGGCATTCCCGCCGATGTCGAAAAAGCCAAGGACAAGATGACCGAGCAAAGGGCAGTCGATCATGAGGGTTATGAAATACCCGTTCCGGGTACGTCGGGTTTTGAGCATTTGTCCATCCCTGTGGCCTATCATTTCGGGATTAATTTTGGCCTTAGATTGGAGAAGTTGTTTCCTGCCCCTAGTACCGACCCGAATCGAAAGAGGCTAATAACCTTCAAGGTGTCGGCCGACATGAACATGCTGTCGGGGCTGGTCGGGGTGGCCAGCTATTTATACTCTCTGGTCTCCCAGGAAGACCGTCAAAAAATGGATGAAGTCGGCGAATCATGCTTTTTTAACGAGGCCCAGCAGGCATTGAACCGGGTAAGTTTTGTTCTTGTGCTCCTTTCATTTAATTTTAACTTCATGTCTTACTTTACAATCGTTTCTCTTTCTCTTATAGGCCTCTGTGCTTCATCATGCCTGTTTTCACCGGCTCAAGCATGAAGTGGGCCGGCTCAAGTACGAGCTTAAAAGCAAAATTCAGGAGGTGGACGAGCTCATGGATCTGTATGAGCATAAATTGCAATACATCTCGTCTCTCGCTGACCTTTCTATCTTGAAGTCGAACTTAACAGTGTCTCAAAACGAAGCTGTTGAGGCTAAGCGGGAGCGCGATCATATGGTAGAGAAGGTAAGGGCTTTCGAATTTTTCAATAAATATTTAACAGCCGATTCTAACGCCCTTGTTTCTCAGGCCTGGGCTTATGCTAGCCAGATCGATCAACTTTGGGCAGAGCTGGATGCGATCAAGCCCGAGTTTAACTCCCTTCACGAAATGACCATCGGTACTGTGGCCGAACGTGATGTTCTCCGGGAGCAACTTCGGGCGTTAGTGGAACAAATGAATGGCCTTAGCTAATCACTTGTTGCAGCTGAAGCAGAACGGGATCGATTGAACCGGATCATCATCGATCTGCAAGCTGAGCGTGGAAAATCTCTTGACCAGATCTCGAGTTATGATGATATGTTAGAGATGCCGAAAAAGCCAGTAATCCTTGAGCTGAGCACGAGCGGTGTCCCTTCTTTTGTTTTTACACCTTTGTTTTGAGGCCACTAGTCCCAGCCTTTGCAAATATACTTTATATATGTATGAATCAAAATTTATATTTGATATTTGCAAAATACTCCTCGTTTCAATGTTTGTTCCGTCTATGCCACTATAATTTGCCATATTGTTTCGGCCAGGATAAAATTCAAATGGTAACGGCTCGTGATTGGGTTTTAGTCTGTTTTGAAGTTAGTCATTGCTTTATTTATAATTTGCAAGGTAGACCCGATCACGACATTTTTACGTTTTTAGACCGTGGTCATTAACCGTTTTAAGTCGCAGCTTTCGAGCTTGCATATGTTTTTTAGACCGTAGTCTTTAACTATTTACGCCATAGTTTAGACCGTGGTCTTTAATTGTTTACGCCATAGTTTTTCGGTATTTGGCAACATTGGATCCTTTTGATTGAAGTAAGTTTTTTATTGAAAAACCAGCCAGAGATGCATTCGCAATTGTTGCTGCGTCAAGAAAAAACTAAGTAGACACCATTCAATCAATCGTTTGGTCCTTATATCTGATCCTATCATTCAAGACTTGGCTTTTACATAGTTATCACTTAACTCATGGTATAATAGTCCCCTAGTATTGAGTCTGAAGTATAAGGGCTCGGATACTATTAGCTCGGTATGTGCATTCCCCGGTCTCCGATCTTTGATCGGTATGCTCTATATGTGTAGCACACTGTTCAGCACTGCCTCATTAAAAACCTTGCGGAAAACCCACTTTGGGACAAAACAGTCAAAGAGAAAAAGAGTGCAGCACGTGCTCTCAGTCCTAAGTCTATAACTTTTGAGTATCTGCTGTGTTGTTTCGTTGTCCCTCGGGCTGTATCCCTACGAGGTTAGATCGAGAAAGAAGAAAGCAAAATAAAATTTATTCGTACCTTTAACAGTAATATCGTTTTAGGTATGCTACATTCCAGTTTTTTTCAGTTGTTGTCCATCTTCGTTCTCGAGCTGACAAGAACCTTTGTTGGTTATTCCAGTGACTCGGTACAGTCCTTCCCAATTTAGGGCTAATTTCCCTTCGTGAGGTTCTTCATATGAAATGTGACCTTCCACAGTACCAAGTCCCCAATCTTAAAGTGTTTGAGGTTGGTCTTCCGGTTATAATACCTTTGCACCCTCTGTTTTTGTGCAGCTATCCGGACATGAGCAGCTTCCCTTCTTTCATCCATGAGATTCATATTGACAAACATGGTTTGATTCCCCAGTGGCATAATGGAATCTTAAGCTTGGCTCACTAACCTCGATGAGTGTCAGGGCCTCGGCTCCGTATATAAGGGAAAATGGAGTCTCCCCGGTACTTGATCTTACCGTTGTACGATACGCCCATAAAACCTCGGGTAGAACCTCCTTCCATTGATGCTTAGAGCCAGACAGTCTTTTCTTTAAATTATACAGTATGGTTTTATTGGTAGACTTGGCCTGGACATTCGCACTCGGATGATACGGGGTTGATAAGATTTTCTTGATTTTGTATTCTTTGAAAAACTTGCTGACCTTGCTACCTATGAACTGCTTCCCGTTATCACATGTGATCTCCGTTGGTACCCTGAATCGGCAGATTATATGGTCATAAATGAAATCAATGACCTCTTTTTCCCTGACTTTCTCAAGTGTCTGTGCTTGGACCCATTTAGAGAAATAATCAGTCATAAGTAAAATAAATTGCATCTTACCTGGGGCCCATGGCAAAGGTCTCACTATATCCATGCCCTATTTCATGAATGGCCAAGGAGAGAGGACGAGATGGAGCTTTTCCCCGGGTTGATGTATTGAGGGGGCGTGCCTTTGGTATTCATTACATTTTCGAATGAAGATTTTGGCATCTTGCTCCATCTCGTTCCAATAGTATCCTGCTCTGTTCAGCTTGCGGACCAATGAATCGACTCCCGAATGGTTTTTACAAGTCCCCTCGTCCACGGGGCTGTGGAATGACCTTCGGTAAACCTGGCCATCGACCAAAAAAAATCTAACTGCTTTGGTTCGGAGAGTCCTTTGACTCCTTGGCATCGGATGGTAGTTTTCCCGTATGAGATAGTCTATGTATTTGTTCCTCCAATCCTAAGTGAGGCTGGTCGAGTTTATTTCGGCATAGCCAGTCTCTATGACTGATTTTGTCAACTGCACCACAACTCCGGAGGCGAACCCTTCTAATTCAAACAAGGATCCAAGATTTTCCGGGGCATCCGCCTCATTAATTTGATCCCGAGGTACGTGTACTAACGTCCACTCCTTAAATCGGCAAAGGACAACCTGTAATTTTTTCTGATATCTCTGCATTCTATCATCCTTGATTTCGAAGGTTCCGTTCGTTTGGTTGACCACCCGGAGAGAATCGTACTTGGCCTCTACGATCTCGACCCCCAAGCTTTTCGCCAGTTCTAAGCCTGCAATTATAGCCTCATACTCGGCTTCGTTGTTAGTTAATTCAGCCGATCTAATAGATTGTCTTATTATGTCACCTGAGGGAGGTTTGAGAACGATCCCTAACCCGGACTCTTTTACATTAGACGCACCATCTGTGTAAAGGGTCCAGACTCCCGTGCTAGTCCCCGAGGCAAAAAACATCTCCTTATCGACCTCAGAGATCATGGCCGATGCAAAATCGACCATGAAATTTGCCAGAATTTGGGATTTTATTGCAGTTCGGTGTTTGTATTCAATATCATACCCGCTAATCTCCAACACCTACTTTGGTATCCATCCTGAGAGTTCGGGTTTAAGCATGACGTTCCTTAGGGGGTACGACGTTACGACGCATATAGGATGACACTGAAAGTAAGGTTTTAATTTTATAGATGCACTTAATAAAGCCAAAGTGAGTTTTTCCAAATGTGGATATCTAGTTTCGGTGTCACCGAGGGTTCTACTTACATAGTAAATCGGGTATTGCGTACCTTTCTCTTCGAACACCGCTCACCGCTATTTCGGGCACCGCCAAGTATAGATACAACTGCTCGTTCGCTTTTGGTGTGTGGAGTAGAAGTGGGCTTGATAAGTATCTTTTGAGTTCTGCCAAGTCCATCTGACATTCGAGGGTCCATGCAAAATCAGTCTTTTTCTTGAGCAATGAGAAGAAACGGTGACTCTTCTCCGAGAATCTGGAGATGAATCGGCTTAGGGCAACTATTCATCCCGTTAATCTTTGTACCCCTTTAATGTTGTTTATCACGGTGATACCTTCGATTTCTTTTGTCTTATCCGGGTTAATTTCAATTCCCCGATTTAATACCATGAATCCGAGAAACTTGCCCGATCCGACACCGAATGCATATTTTTTCGAGTTCATCTTCATGTTGTACTTTCTTAATATGCTGAAAGTTTCTTGCAAAAATTTCAAATAGTCCTCTTCTCGCAGGGCCTTAACGACCATGTCATCTATATAAACTTTCATGGATCTCCCTATTTAGTGTTCAAACATTCAATTGACTAAACGCTGATAGGTGGCACTAGCCGTTTTTTAAGCCGAAAGGCATTACATTATAACAATATGTGCCAAACCTAGTTATCAAGGAGGTTTTTTCTCGATCCTCTGGGTCCACTTGTATTTGGTTGTACCCGAAATAAGCATCAAGGAAACTCAGCGTGTTGTGAACCGGGGTAGCATCGATCATGCGATTAATGCTAGGCAGAGGATATAAATCCTTCGGGCAGACTTTGTTTAAATCTTTATAATATACGCACATTCTAAACTTATCCCTCTTTTTAGGCAC
This sequence comes from Lycium barbarum, assembly GCF_019175385.1. NCBI lineage: Eukaryota > Viridiplantae > Streptophyta > Magnoliopsida > Solanales > Solanaceae > Lycium > Lycium barbarum. The sequence continues at coordinate 6,196,188 of NC_083338.1, read as the reverse complement.
TACTACAATGTTAGCTAACCAATCCTGGTATTTTACCTCTCGAATGGATCCTATATTAAGGAGCTTGGTTACTTCGTCCTTGATGAATGTATGTTTTACGTCGAGTTGTGGCCTATGCTTTTGTTTGACCGAGGGAAAACTTGGATCCAAGCTAAACTTGTGTGTCATCACATCCGGTGGAATACCTGTCATGTCTAAATGGGACCAAGCAAAACAATCTGAGTTAATTTTAAGAAACTCAATAAATTCTTTCCTGAGCTCTGGAGTTAACTCTGTGCCTAGGTATACCTTATTTTCGGGTAGATGGACGAACAATGTAACTTTCTCAAGTTCTTCAATTGTGGACTTAGTGGCATCAGAATCATCGGGCACCACAAAGGTTCTCGGTACTCCGAATTTTAAATTTTCGCCTAGTGTGTCTCTGTTCCGATCTTCCGAAGATTCTGGGATTGGGACCGGGATCTGTGATTTCTATTTGGCACTCTTCCCTTCGCTTCGATCTGGCGCCTTTATAGTCTTAACAGATTCTTCAACCGCGAACACTTCTTTTGCGGCCTTCTATTCACCACGGATGGTTTTGATACCTTCTGGAGTAGGGAATTTCAATACCTGATGCATGGTCGAGGGAACTGCTCTTACGAGGTGAATCCACGATTTGCCCAGCAATGCATTGTATCCCATGTCTCCCTCTATCACATAAAATTTTGTATGTTGCATAGTTCCTACCATACTGATCGGTGAAGTGATCTCACCCTTCGTCGTTTTGTATGCCATGTTAAATGCATTGAGGACCTGTATTGCCGCCACGATCTTATCTAGTAGTCCCAGCTGTTCGATGACTCTCCATCGGATAATATTAGCCGAGCTACCTGGATCAATCAGCACACGTTTAATTCTAAACTTATTGAAAAGGACAGATATTACTAGTGCGTCATTATACAGCTGGGCGATGCCTTCCATGTCGTCGTCATTGAATGTAATGGGGCAATCGAGGTCATCGTTCCGGATACGCTTTTCCCTCGTTATGGAAATTTTTGTGCGCTTCATAACCGGCCCAATGGGAACGTCAGTTCCTCCTATAATCATGTGTATCACCTGCTAAGGCTCTTCTGGTCTATCCTGCTTGTTGGAATCCAGGTTTTTAAATTAGATTTTTGCTCGTTCACTTAGGAATTCTCGAAGATGTCCCAAATTGAATAGAGGGCGACCTTCTCTCTCAGCTATCGACAATCCTCGGTTCAATGTCCATGAGTATGATGATACTTACAAATAAGACTTTTATCCCGCTTCTCCGGGTTAGATTGGATTGGTCTCGGATGCCTTGTTTCTTTATTTCGGATAACGGCTGCCGCTATGGCTGCTACATCGACGTCAAAGTTGTACTCGGATAACCTTGGATTTTCTCTATTTTCCAGAGCTCTATCGACAACATTTCTGTTTACCAAACCACAGCTATTTTGGCCTCGATCGTTCCTTCGATCGTTTCTCCTATCATTCTTGCCCAATTCGTTGTTACGCTCGTTCCCCCTTCGATCGAGCGGATAAGGCTATCATATGAAAATCTGGAATCTCGATCTATCACTCTTCTCGAGCGATCACTCCTTTTACCGGAATGTCATAATACTGAAGCGGCCCTCAGAATCTTATCATCTTCAACTGATACCTGTTGTGTAGATCAACCCAGGCGGTCGCTGGGTATTCTATCAGGTTTTGTTTTAGCTCCAAAGATGTGACCGAGCTCCTCGAGTTAAGCCCTTAGGTGAAAGCTTGAATGGACCAATCATCAGTAACTGGAGGTAAGTCCATGCGCTCCATTTGAAATCGAGCCACAAACTCGTGAAGGGTCTCGTCATCTCGTTGCTTAACGTTGAATAAGTCCAATTTTTGAGTTTCGACCTTGGTGGCCCCAAGGTGAGGTGCCTTGGTGTATGTTGTTCGTGAATGGCATAGTCATGATTGACGAGGCTCACAATGGAGTTAATGATAAGCTGAAGGGTTGGAGACAGACGTTGGAGTATAAAGGATTTAAATTGAGTAGGACCAAAACAGAATACTTTGTTTCGAGAAATCTATTGATCAATTCCGATTCTTTCTGTTTCTCTTGATTTTTTTCCGATCGAGTGAAAGTTCAATGTCTTACCGCGTGAGGCTGACGAGGAAGTGAGGCTTGGTACCTAGGCCATTCAAAAGAAAGGAAGTTTTAAGTATCTTGGATCTATTATACAGGGAGATGGGGATATCGACGACGATGTTTCACATCGTATTGGTGCAGGGTGGATGAAATGGAGGGTCGCCTCCGGAGTGTTGTGTGATAAGAAAGTGCCACCAAAACTTAAAGGCAAGTTCTACAAAGTGGTGGTTAGACCGACCCTATTGTACGGGGCGGAGTGTTGTCCAGTCAAGAAATTTTACGTCCAGAAAATGAAAGTCGCGAAAATGCGAATGCTGCGGTGGATGTGTGGGCACACTAGGAGGGATAGAATTAGGAATGAATATATCCGAGACAAAGTGGGAGTGGCATCGGTGGAAGACAAGATGCGGGAAGTGAGGCTGAGATGGTTTGGGCACGTGAAGAGGAGAGACACTGATGCCCCAGTGCGGAGGTGTGAGAGGTTGGCTATGGACAGTTTCAGGAGAAGCAAAGGGAGGTCAAAGAAGTATTGGGGAGAGGTGATTAGACAGGATATGGCATAGTTTCAGCTCACCGAGGACATGACCTTAGATAGAAGGTTGTGGAGGACTCAATTTAGGATAGATAGCTAGGTGGCCAATCCTTTCACCTTAGTAGTTGTAGTTTTGCTCATTTGTTTATTGCCATTTGATTTGTGCATTTGATTGCTGCTTATATTTGTTGGGTCATTGTACTTTGGTGGCCTTAGTTATCTATAGTAGTTAATGCTTCTTTTTTTCCGGACTGTTCTAACATGACTTTCTCGCTTTTGTTATTCCTTGATTTCGTATTGGTTTTCGATATGTTTGATCCTATCTAACCTTTTGTCTTGTTTTTCCTCTCTTGTTCTCCTCTCTTGAGCCGAGGGTCTTTCGGAAACAGCCGCCCTACCTTTCAAGGTGGGAGTTAGGTCTGCGTACACTCTACCCTCCCCAGACCTCACATGGTGGGATTATACTAGGCTTGTTGTTGTTGTTGTTGACCTTGATGGCCCCGGCATGTGCCTTAACGAAATTATCAGCGAGCATGGCAAATGAATCAATCGAGTGCTCGGGCAAGTTATAATACCAAATCATAGCCCCCTTTGACAGAATTTCCCCAAATTTCTTAGGCAGCGCTGATTCGCTTTCGTCATCGGCGAGATTATTGCCCTTAATAGCGCATGTATACGCAGTTACATACCCATTTGGGTCCGTTGTCCCGTGGTACTTCGGGATATCGGGCATGCAAAATCTCTTGAGAATTTTTATCGGTGCCGCACTCGGCCGAAACGGCACTGGAACAAACTTTTTCGAATCCGGTCCCTTCAACTCTGGTGGAGCCCCTGGAATATGATCGACCCTCGAGTTGTATTTCTCCACCTTCTTGTCATTCGCCTCTATCTTCTTTTCAGCGGACTCGACCCGTTTGGTCAATTCTTCGAGCATTCTTATCAATTCGCTGCTTTGTCCAGGGTGGTTCTCATTACCCCGTGGGATGTATCTTTCCTCTGTATCCTGGGTCTGTTCTGATGGGGCAATATCGGGTGCCTGACCCCGATTTCGCAATTGTGCTATGATCTCTTGGTGGGCCTGCAACTGAGCCATAGCCATGTCTAACTGGATTTGGAGCTGTTGCAGCATGACCTCGTCATTCTCGTCGGCCAGTACCCCACCGATGATCCGACTTGAACAGGATTAACGGGGGGCGCGTTGTTGTTTGGTATATCCCCGTCGTCATGCTCGTGATGGCTTGGTTACACTTGGAAGTTGACAGAATGGGAATCCGACATTTTCGGTACACCTGAAATCAAACCTTAAAAAACAAGTGTAAAATATCGAGCATAACCAGAATGTTGTATTGAACCGCCACTACTATCTAAGGCCCCACGGTGGGCGCCAAGCTGTTTAACCTTAAAATGGAGAACAATTAAATTTATGCGTGACGCCAAAGATATGTGGCTAAATTCAATTCAAGATTAAATAGCAAGATAAGCCAATAAATGAACAGAGATGCAGATCTGACCAACTGTTAAGTACGTCTAGCCTCGGGTATAGAAACCGAGGTCGATATCTTCTGTTAAGAACTTACACAAAGTATAATAAAAATGAACTTAGAACACATGGGAATGGTTTTAAAAAGATTCTTATGATTGTTAATGTAATGTGTTTCTGTCCTTGCTATTACCAATCCCCTTTATGAATGATAACCACCTCTTTATATAGTAGAGGAGTTCAACCCTAGTACAATTTTAAATAAAGAAAATAAATCTGGTGACAGTTGTTTTGCTGAGATCGACGCCAAAATATCCGGTTGAGGATGAATATTTCGGTCTTATGCTAATGGTAGTCAATCACCCTTCCTTTATCGCCTCATCCTGGCCTGAAATCGAAGCCTCGTTCCAGGCGAGACGGTCGTATCATGACCGAGCATAACAACAGGAAACCAAGCGTGCCTAGATCCTCGGTTTTACCCGTATACAATCTTCTCTCCCTCTCTTCTCTCACACACTTTCTCTTAACTGCTCTCATCTTCTCTTTACAGTTTTGGTTCAATAGCTTCATAATCAGCTGCTATGGCAACTGATTAAACTAGTTCGATTAATATTTCAATGGAGCAGTGGAAGTTATCACAAATTGGCTATGCATTGCAATCATATTGATGGTCGCTTTCTTTTGGTATACGATGAGGCTAACAAGGTTTTTGTTGCTGTGACCGAGACGACAAAGAATATAGAGGTTGTGGTTGAGTTGTTTGGAGCAGAAAGGATTAGTCATGTCCAGACAAAGATAACAAATATTTTACCAACAACAAGTGTAACGAGTGCCCCTTCTTCTCTGCTTTCCTCTTCAAGCTTAAGATTCGTTAGCAGTTTTGTGGAGCACAACATCAACAAAAGAGTCCTCTTATCATGTTTACATGTGTTGGCAGTTTTTGACAAGAGTCCTCTTATCATGTGTTAGCAGTTTTGTTGAGAACATTATCCCGTTAACATCTTTATTAGTTTGAATGTAGAATTTATGTTTAGTTTCTACTTTAACTTTTTTAGCATTCTTATTCAATTTCAGTTTCAACCAGTTTTTGTTCTAGATTGATATATATTGGGTTAAATACCTATATTATTATTTTCTCTGTTCAATTTGTTTATCTTTCTTTTCTTTTTAATTTCTTTAAAAAAAAATGCTTCAACATCCCACCTAGCATATTTAAGACCACAATATTAAAGGACATTGGTATAATATATATGCATATATTTAGTATAAGACCACAAGATTCAAAAACCTTCTTTATTTTCTTAAACTCCGTGCATGTCAAGTCAAACTAAGACAAACAAATTGAGACGGAGGGAGTAACATAACAAGATACATGGCTTAAAGCAACTAGACATTTATAGATCCATTTGTTGTTCCTGAGCAGAAGGTAGGGCTGCTTAATCAATCGATGAATCAATCAAGATAGAATTTAGCGAGACTAATCTAATCTTATTCAACCTTAGATGAGAATTAGGGCGAAACTTGGGATGGTCTTTGTTTAGATAAAAAGCTAATGTTTTTCCATTATATAAGCTACTCCATAAATCTATTCCTGATACTTCAGTGGAAAAGCCTATATAAACAAGGGTGTATTTGGTAGGGAGGAAAATACTTTGAAAAATATTTTATTTAGAAAAACAAGTTCCTTAAAATAAGAAAAATGACTTTCGGAAGTGGGGGAAGATAAGTTCCAAAGGTGGCATGACATATTGGTTATCTATTCCCCATACTCCACCCGCAACCTCATAGCTACCCCCCACCCCCCCCACCCCCCGCTACCCCCACACCCCTACCTTTATCCCCAACTCTTATAGTTTTTGCCTAGATCAGATATAAATGCTTTTATGATAATATTTTTAGCTTACATACCAAACACAAAAAAATAAGTAAGAAAATTTCTTATTTTCTAGAAAATATTTTGTGTCGTACCAAACACACACCCCAAATATGTGATCGTAGTATGCAATTTTGACTGGACCTTTGAGATGATATCTACTCACAAAATCCCTCCTGATTTCTTCCTCATTGTATAGTTAATCTATAATCTTGAGCTATATGATGTTGTTCAATTTGGCCTGATACTATAATCATAATTCATCAAAGTAATGAATCTTAGTGGATTGAAACAACAGTCATCGCATATTTAATACATCTTTCATTTGGTCTTAACACATGTATAATGAGTATTTCAAGTTGTAGTACATAATTCATTCATATACAAGGATCTAAAGTACTTTGCACTCTTAATTTTTTTTTTTAATAGGATGAATTAGACCTATAAAGGAATGAATCTCAATGGATCGTAGAAGCAATATCGCTCTGCCACTTACAATATACCCTATCGGGTACTTATTGCACCCATAATTATGACTTAAAACTCCATGATGATATTGTTCAATTTGGCAAGATGCTACAATGATACTCATATTCATCATAGTTAGACTGATAATGGAACTAACACCAATGGCATATCCAAGCATCAGAGGAGGCTGCATTAGCCCGTGCATTCTCTGCCACAAGTATCCTCTTCATGTATTTTTTTTTTTAAACAAAGCCGCCGTATGCTGGCGCAACCTTTTATAACACCAATAAGGGATTACAAAGAGTAGGGGGACAATGAGTCCAACCCTAAATTACAAAACAAGCTGGAGAATAAGCTATCTAAATCACAACTTTACAAGTTATGCACAACATATACAAATGGTCCAGTGCGTTAAGGCAAAAAAATAAGCTTCAAGAATCAACTGGACCCCGATTTATACAAAAATATTCCTCCTTTGTTTATGCCTTGACGATGCCATCTGAACGAGGTCCAATTCATAAGGCCCAATAGCTGTGGAGGGGAGATTAGTGTGTGAGTGAATCAACAGCTCTTCATTAATAATGCTCCATTTGGCTAGTGCATCTACGAATTGGTTAGCTTCCATATAGCAATCTTGATCCTCGCAGCTAATGTTCCTTGTAATGTTTTGAATTTGCAAAATGATATCTTTCATCTATCAAGGAACATTATAGATGCCTTTTATCCTTTTCTATCTTTCATCTATCAAGGAACATTATAGATGCCTTTTATCCTTTTATATCGCAATCATAGAGTCACATTCAAGAATAATTTTATCGTGCCCATTAAGAAAACACCATTCCAGTCCAATCAAGGCTGCTTTGGCTTCAGTCATGTTACTTGAATTGTGACCAAAAGTAGAACCAAAAGCCATAACTAAATTGCCTTTGTGATCTCTGCATATGCCTCCAGTTCTGGCCCTTCCATTAGAGTCCCTGCTACCATCAGTGTTGATTTTCAAATAATTCTCAGGAGGCTTGTACCATTTAACAATTGTACATTTAATCTTGGGATTAGAAGCATGATTTGTTAACAGATCTCTTCCCATTTGATATTCCAGTTTCTATTTGTTTTGGCTTTAGAAATTACTCATTTCAAGTGATTAAGAATCTGGAAAACAACACCTTTACCATAACATTTCTTGCCTCCATAAATAACTGAGCACCTGACTTTCCATATCTCCCAAGAAATTACTACAGGAGTAATTTGTAAAGTAGTATGATGAAGAAAGTTTTTTTGGCCAAATAATCCATCATTTTTTAAACATACTTCTGATGGGAATATCCTCCCACTATGCAAATATGCCTAGCTAACCTGATAAACTTGAGTGAGTCATATTTTCGTTGGCTAATTTTGTAGCTCATACTGGGGTAAAAAGATCTACGAATAGACATTTTTCAGACCTATAATTGAAAAATAGCCATAGATTCCCATAGTTGAAAAACAATCATTTTTTACTCAGAAATAGAATGAGGACAAAAATTCCCCCAACTTAAAAAACCGCAGAGACTAGTTTCTTCATTTTTTCTCTTTTTTTCATACTAAGGGACAATGTTAAGTTTTTGCAACTTAAAACTCCAAGACTCTGTCTTCGAGTTGAAATAGAGAATTAAAGGGTTCCAAGTTTAGAATACTGTCTTGGATTTCTGAATTACAAAACTGGAATTCCAGGACAATATATACTCAACTCGCAGGAAAATGCTAAACAATAATTCTACAAATGAAGGCCTTGAATTCCAACATACTTTGCTGAAGTTTAACTTGGAGATGCTTGAACTCCAGCACACTCTGCTAGAGCTTTTCTATATTTTAGGCTTTTAGCTGAGTATATATATTGGTCAGTAACTATTTTTCAATTACTTTGCAGATATGGACAATTTATCAATTATAAACTCGAAAAATGATCAGCTCACGCTATTTTTATCTCATAATATCTACTTACCTAAGTGGAAAAGAACTTGATTCCCCTAATTAAAAGCTATTCTTCTCCTTGGAATAAAGAATATTTGAAAGGATAATCTTTAATAATGAAGCATCTATCTGTAAATAATTTCATGATTTCATCAATGGAATAACAAAATGACCTCACTGCAAATGCAACTAAGAACCGATCGAGCTTTTTGAAAGGAATTGCACGGTATGGCCTTCAAATTGCTGGTCTTTAAATTTTAGCCTTGAAAATCAAATTTATGTTTAACGGGGCATAAAAAAAATTTAAGAGCGCGGCCATAACTTTTGGGTTATTTTGAACCTCAATTCATAGAAGTTTTTCAACTTTTTCCACAAGTACAGTCAAACCTCTCTATAATGACAGCGTTTGTCTGAAATTTCATGGCTACGATAGTGAGGTGTTGTTATGTATGTATACTGACATTTGATATTTGAATCTCATTTAGCTATTATAAACAAAAGTACGCAAAATTTTATTTTTGCATTCTTTTTATGTTATAAACAAAAGAAAAATACTCGTTAATTTCAAAATACAATAGACTTTCATATGACTAATAAATTCATAACTAGTTGTACCGTACCGATAAAGAATTAAAATCTAAGGAAAATATGCATTTAAAATTAACTGAAATTTAAATATTCAAGTTTGACGTAAGAATTCTACAAATGCAGGTTGTTTCATAAATTTCAGTCTCTTAGCGATAACATAACGTTTAAATTGACGAGGATTTTTGTCCAAATTTTCAGCAGAAAGGAATTCAATAGCTTTACCTTGATGATTACAATAAATATTTTAATACTTTATTTTTATAAATAAGATATTTCTTACAAAATATTATTACACAATATTTGGGTATAACTGTTATAGAGAGGTAATTTTACAAAGAGTGCACCGCTATAATGAATGTCAGTGCTTATTATAGGTAGAATGTTGTTATAAAGAAGTAAAATATAACATGAAAAATCAGTTCCGGGAAACATCAAGCCGTCACAGTGAAATGTTGTTATAATGAATGAAAGAGGTTTGACTGTAAAAGGGAACGCCAAGTGTGGTAGACTTGTATTTTTTGCTATAACTATGGTGTCTTGGCCAGTTTGTGCGCACCTCAAATAGTTATACGGGGTAGCACAAGTATCAATAAACTCTTTCCACGAGGACTTGAACAGATGAAATGAAATCACTTAGTATTTGTTTCCTTTGCTGAGATTTCAACCTTAGACCTCGCATTTCCCAATTCACTTCATTGACTACTAAACCTCACATTTGAGTGCAAATTTATAACCTGCAATCGCTGTAAGGAGAATTGTAAATAAAATAGCAAATTTAAGTATTGGAATGTTTCACAGCCATGTTGCCAATTATGCTATAGCTTGAGTTAACTTGAGTTTATGTCCAAATTGACCTGCAATGAAAACACGTCTTAGCCTATCTGCCCAAACTTTGGTGAGTGATATTTCCATCAGCTAATTTTGTCACTAATAACAGGGTAAAATCCACGAATAGCCATTTTTGACTTATAATTAAAACATAGCTATAAACTCTCATATAGTTGAAAACGTCAATTCCAATTTTCAAGATAGTATTCTAGAATTTTTACTCTATTCGCAGCAAATTGCAAAACGATAATTCTTCAAATGAAGGACTTGAATTCCAACATACTTTGCTAGTGCTTACCTTATTTTAGAGAAGCTTAAACTCTAGCACACTTTCGCAGAGTTTTGGTGCATTTTAGGCTTTTAGCTTAGAATATGAAAGTCTAAATTTTATTTCAATATTAGAAAATGACTATTTTTCAATTACTATACTATATCGATCAGTGGCGGATTTAGGATTTTCATTCGGGGTGATCAGAAAAAATAACTGAATCACTTGAGCTAGTCTTTTGTATTTGTTCAGGGTGTTCAAAAGTTAATATATGTACATAAACACCGAAAATTTACTCTAAATATACACTGTAATTTTTTGCTCAAGGTGTTCGGGTGAACAACCTGGGGAATGGCTACATCCGCCCTTGAATTACCGATTATTTCTCAATTTCAAACTCGAAAAATGACCAGCTAACGCTATTTTTATCTCATAATATCAACTTAATTATCTCAGTGGATAAAAGAACTAGATTCCCCTAATTAAAAGTTATTCTTATCCTTGGAATAAAGAATAGTTAAAAGGATATTTTTTAATGATAAAGCATATATTTGTATATAATTTCATGATTTTCATCATTGACATAACAAATTGACCTTACTGCAAATGCAAATAAGAACCGATCTAGCTTTTGGAAGAAATTGCACGGTTGTCCTTCAAATGAGCTGGTCTTTAATTTTTATCAATCAAAATCGAACTTATGCCGAACATGGCGCGAGCATAACTTATAGGTTATTATGATGTAAAAATATAAATTTATACCTCACAAAAAAAAATATTTGTCTTGAGGATAAAAATTCAAGACCAACACAAAATAGGATAAAAAGTGCAAATGACCCAGCTTCTTGCTGTGAAGTTCTCATTCATTAAGTCTCAGAAACTAACAATTGTATGTCTCAGAAACTCTCTCGCCCAAACTAAAATGTCTAATTTTGAAAGGGGCCACATTGTTGATACTACTAACAGTGACAGATGTAGAGCATAAGTACTACGTTTATGATTCGATATGGAGATGAATTATTTCAAAAAGATAATGAGTTCAAGGTTAAGAACCTAAAGATTGAATATATCAGAGTAAATATCTTGATCCGCCTCAATTTATAGAAGCTTTTAAATATTTTCCACAAGTAAAAGGAAACGCCAAGTATGGTAGATTTGTATTTTTTCCTATAACTATCGTATCTAGGTCAGTTTGTACGCATCTTGACTAGTTGTACATGGTAGCACATGTATCAATAAACTCTTTACACCAAGGTTTGAACAGATGAAAAGAAATCACTTAATATTTTTTCCTCTTTTGTGATTCCAACCTAAGACCTCGTAATTTTCAATCCACCTCATTGGCCACTAAAATAGACATTTGAGTGCAAATTTATAGCCATTTCCTCCAAGGAAATAAAAAAGAACCAAATATGACAACCATAATTTAGGCCACCAATTAACGAAGCACATCCAAGAATGGTTGGAACTAATATTGTTACAATGGGCATTTGCAAACCAAGAAAGGCACATTTGGCTTGCATCATTTTTATTCCACATAAAACTTTGTTACAAAATTCATGTCTTTGACAAACACTAATTCAAGAATCAAATGGAAATGCTATAAGGTACACCTTTACCAGTAACTCCAGGACCAGATAATGGTTTCAATAATTCATAAGGCACAACCCCAGCTCCATTTCTATTCATCAAATTAGGATCAGCATTTCTAGCATCAATAATCCCTTCAAGCTCCTTCAATCTCCCAGAAAATACTTCGAACGCCGCATTAATTACAGGATCTTCAGCCCAGTATGGCTCAATTTTTTCACCAATGTATTCTTCATCTGGTGAATGGCTTGATAAAACATCCAAAATTGCCATTACTTTTGTTGCCTGAAGTTGTGAAGGGAAACATTTTAATAGTGCCTCTTCAGGTTTGTTCAAGAAACACTCCCATTCTTCAGGTGTTGGATCCTCAGTTGGCATTTTTAACCTAGAAGTTGTTGGCCTATTTGGAAAGTAACCTACACATGCGATAAAAGAGTCAATATTTCAAGAATTGAGGAGGAGGACGTATATGTATATATAGTGTAAACACAAGAAGTAAAAGGAAAAGATGTTTTATAGTGTTAGCAATATCAGAATCAGGATTTTCACTAAAAAAGATTCAAAATATAAAGAAATAAACACACAAAGAAAGTCAAAAATATTTAACATCTACTACATATATATATAAATGATATTGACCTTATATACATAGTAATATTTAGATGAAGAGGTTTCGTATGAACCCTCTTATGCCCCTAGCTTTGCCCTGACTATTAGTGTAACTCCACTCGTATAACAGGCAAGTTACCATTTACTAGGTTAACCAATTACCACTTGTCACGAAAATTTACTTGTAATTACTACCTTATAGGTGACATAATTCTATAATTATTTTTCACACTACCAGTGCACTAATTTTTACAATATCATTTCATCCAAAATATTACTACAAGTATCGGTCACTATAAGTGAGATTTTTATTAAATTAGACAACAAGCCAACTAACCCACTACAATATAGGTTATAATACACAGATATAACAAAAAAATATCATCATCAGCGTATATAATTTAAGCTCTTTTGAAATGATTTAACTAACGAAAAAGGGTCGGATATACCCCACTACTATTTTCTATTATTTAAACCAGTCCTCCGTAATACTATCTGGGAGCCCTTATCATTAGGCAAAGTTTCATATCTACCCCTAACTTGATGGACCGGACACATGGAGGCTCGAAAATGAAAGACACAACCCACAAACTAAAACCTTCATATAGTGGCAGATCCTGAAATTTCACTAAGGGAGTTCAAAAAATAAAATATAGTGTCTAGAATTTAAACTTGAAATCTCAAGGTAAATTTTGAACCCCCATAACCTCTAAAGTGAACCTCTAATCTTGTGTTCACGGATATATACACATAAAAGAGCTACCTTATATATACAATGTAATTTTTTATTGAGGAGGTTCAGGTGAACACCTGAACCCTCTCTTAGATCCGCCCCTGCCCCCGTATTGCTTAAATCCGCTAGGAAATTTGATGTTTGGAGCTTGAAACGTGGGTATCAAACGATTTTGAGGTAGAATGGGGTAATGGTTTAAACAATAGAAAATAGTAGAGGGGTATATGCGACCCTTTTCCGTTTAACTTGTATCTATTAAAGGACAACTCGGTGCACAAAACATTCCGTATTCAAGCAGGATCTAAGCAAGGATCGTACACCAAGGTGGTATAATATAGGTAGCCTATCCTGACACAAATATCAGTGATTGATTCCACAACACGACCCCATAACTTATAGGTCACACGATTGTTGCAAAACTTCCCCTCCATTTAATTATACACACTAAGGCTGCAATTGTTTTCATTGAGATTAAAGTGTTTAAATCTGAATACACATTTGAATATTAAGAAGTTATCTCTTGAACACTGAATGATTAAAACTGTTTGTTTTTCAACATCTGAATGTGTATAATTTATTAAACATAATAATTATAATTCAAATAAAAAGTAATTAAATATCATATCAATAAAAAAATTAAAATCTTAAATAAATAAAAAATAAAACCATAAATTGCAATTCCCTCGTTGTGTTGAGCGGTGTGAATTTAATATCTGCAATTTTTCTGCATTCCTATTTCCTACTCAATAATGAAAAAAAAAAAACTCAATGTGGGTTAAATTATAGTCTTTTGATTCAAGAAATTGAATGACCAGTAAAATTATCCTATGATCAAAGAGACTAGAATAAAACCACAATAAAGGAAGTTGTTTAAGTTGGATTAAATCAAGAACATTCTGCCATCTATGGATGATGCCCAGATTCCCAGAATACTGTGATGGCTTTGACGAGAGTAAAACAGATCTGGGTCTCCATTTTATAACAGAAATAATTTTTTAAAAAAAATTACAAGAAAATTCTCGTTTAACAAATAAAGAAAACGACATAAAGCTTTACAAAAAAAAAAAAAAAAAAAAAAAAAAAAAAAAAAAAAGGGGATCAGGTAAAGATTTTAAAATCTAATTTGTTTTATGGAGATTGTGCAATCCTTGGTCTTTAGTTGTCTTAAGTTATTACCAATGCATCAGACTCCACCCTACTAATTTTCACGTTTTGGTTTCGATATTTTAATGGTTAGTTCATCTACATATTCTTCCCTATTATGTTTTGAAGGGATGAACCGGAAAGTGTTTAAGCTCAAATCTGAATCATTCATATTCAGACGCACATTAAGTGCAAACAAATGAGGCGTAACAGTATAAATAAAAAATTTACGCTAGTACATCACCTAAAAGAAACTACAAGCAACCGTTCATAATAAGTGAATTTACTAACATGAAAATTGAAGTAAAGCACAAAGTTTAAGGTGAGTACCTGCATAGCTGTATTGGCCAAAGTTTACAGCAGCATGATGGCCAGAAGCTACCCAAATTATTGTTGTGATAATTTTAATTAAGTCATTTTGGTTTTTTAGCTCTGGCCACCACGGCTCATCTTTCTTGTCACCATGACCAACATTTTTGATCTCTGACCACCAAGCTTGGAGTTCTTTATCAGATTCAATGAGATTTGTTTGTGGATAATAGTGGTTGACATAATCTGTGACCCATTGTTTAAGGATGTCCCAAAGTACTAAACCATCATTTGCAAAAGGGTAATCTTCTATTGCTAGTTTCAAGCCATATGGTGCATTTGGATCTTCTTCTGCCAATCCCCTGTAAAATTTACACAAAATAACATGTTAGCAGAAATTAGGAGGAAGCCAGACGGCGCAAGGGATTTATCCGAATTGTCTTCCGTTCTTCGTTGGATAATTTAATGTATAAATAAGGTTAAAATATTTACTTGTAAATACTTTCTATTTAATCATATTATCTAAACAATTTTTGCACCTTCAGTGCATTGAATTTGAAATCAGAAGTAAAACCAAACGGCATATTATAGTAACCACCAAAAGGTTGTCGAGTCCCGAGCAAGTAATCAATACCGGATGAGAAATAGAAAACAAAAAACTACTGACCACCAAATTTTGTGGTAGAGTGGTAAGTAGGGGTATACAAAATAAACCGATAAACCACACCAAATAGATAAATTGAGAAAAAAATTCGACTAATGATTTAATTTGACTTGGTTTGGTGTTGAAAAAAAAAGGTCAAAAATACCTCTCTACTTTAAGAAAAAGGCTAAAAATATCCTTCATTATAAATTTGGATAAAAAATACCCCTCCCGTCATTAAAGTTTTAAAATATACTCATATCTTAACGAAAATTCTCAAAAACAACCCGATTTCATTTTAAACCCGCTCCATTTAAACCCCACCAAATTAAATAAAAAATTCATATAGGGTGCCTAGTAGCTCCAGATGTAGGACTAGGGAATAAATTGGCCGCATATGAATTTTTTACATAATTGGACCGGGTTTAAAAATGTAATTATTTTAGGGGATTTGGGGATTTTCCTTTAGTTGGGAGCGCTTTAATGTACCTCTAAAATGGGACTTTCTAATGTGAATTCAAATTAGTTAGGTCCTAAAACAAATACCTGACCCCTAATCGGAAATAGGAAAATAGAAGATTAGTACTCCCTCTATCCAAAATTTATGTGATACTTTTCTTTTTTGGAGAGTTAATTTGACCATACTTTGAAGCTAAATTGGATTAGAATACTCAATATTTTAAGATCAAAATTTATGTATTTGAAAATACATAAAAAGTATTATAAGTTACAACTTTTCTCAAATCAGTTTGGTGAAAAAATACATCTTAGAATGTTCATCAAAGTTCATACATTTTGAACCTCAATAAGCGAAAAGTATCACATAAATTGGGATGAAAAATAAGTTATACCTGCTAATAAGGTCTTCAGGGAGTGCCTCTCTGTCAAATCTCCATTCAAGATCATAAGCAACAGAGCTCAACTCCAGTGCATACTTGCCAGGGAAAAATGAACTCTCAATAATGCCATTGGCATTAATAAGGTATTTTCTAGCTAAGGCATTTATTTCCATTGTGTATCTGAAGTGAGGATGCAATAATCTGTATATTGGGTGCATTGCACTTAGTTGCCTATTAGTTGCTATAATATATGGCTCTGTACAACAATGAGTTCTTAGCCTGTAAATTTTGGAAAAAATAATCAGCATCCAGTATTGAAAAACACTTCCAAGTATTGAATAATACAAATAGCAATTACGAGACTGACTAGAAATGTTAAAACTAATAATAAGCAGTTAATATATTTCTTAAAAAATGCATTGACAAAGATCTTTGTGTAAAATGACTAAAATATTGTTAAGAGTTATTTACCAAAAAATATAAATTAAAGGTTATTTACAAAATAAATTAAAGGTTTGTTTTGGAAAGGATATTTTATGAATTAATAAAATAAATATTAGGAATAAATTAATAATTTTTTTGTCAAACTAAAAGTGCTTTCAAGTTGAAAATGTATAATTTGGGAGTGACCAACTTATGACTTTTAGCTAATTTTAACTTATATAAGCAGGGGATGTAGAGTTGAAGGTATGGCTCGACAAAACCTAGTAACTTGGCCCAAACTTCGTATTTGTCTTTAAAATATTTAATATGTAAAAATTATTAACTTAGAATTCAATAGTTAATAAGAGTTTGAATCTGATTAAACCATCAAGATCCAAAAGTTAAAAGTTCTGCCCATGAGGTAAGCAAGGTCAAAAGTTCAAGACCACTCTATTTCAAGGTTATTCTTATAGCATCTGCTTATAAACACTTTTGATATTTTTCAAAAACATAAATATAAGTCAGAAATACTTATAAATCAATTTGACCCGCCTATAAGCTTTAACCAAAAACACTCTAAATGATGAGTGATATAAAAGTCAAGTTGGAAAAAATCAAAATACATTGTCATCACTTACCAGTGACTAACTAATTGGTGATATCCTGAGTCATGAGCAAGAACATGAGCTTTAGCCAATTTCCATAGCCAAGCACCAGTGGCTTGCCAAGTTGGGCAATAAACTTGCTTCCATTGAGGCTTATCATCTACCGGTGGCCTTGTTAGCTCAATGGCTACAGGTCTCAATGTGCCATCAGGTGTCAAGAAGAACACAGTTCTTGATCCATAAACTACTTTCCCTTTGAGTTCATTAACTTTGTTCACATATGGCAATAGCAAATCATGGTAATCTAGGATGAACAACTTCTTTTGTTTGACTGCCTGCATTGATTATGTATAACTCAAGAGTCAAAATCAAAAGGGAGATTGTACAGGTCACGTCTATGTTGCTTGGACCCTCTAAAATGTAGTCTTTTGTATGTCAGTTCTTCTAAAAATAATGCATTTTTTAAGGATCTGACATGAGTTCTGCAACATTTTTGGAGAGCACAAGCAACATATGATCAAGTTGGAGCCCACAGTTAAATTATGTCTCCCATTAGTTTAACAGGCTAAATTTCGTCTAAAAGTAAAGACATTTATGCGATGTGCCTAGGCTGTCAAAAGTAATTTCGCGAAAAATGCGCAGTATAAAATATTACATTCAATATCTATTTAGGAAAAGTATTTAAAAAATACATAGTGATATATATGTTGTATATTTTTGGGATATCCGAAGGTATAAAACTTACATAATTGCTATAATGTAATTTCTTAACGGAGAACTTTATATATGAGCATTTATTCTGCTTGTATAATCATTAAAAAATAAAAACTTAAAAGTAGTTGGATGAATCTTTTTATATATTGACAAAATTAACCCCATTGAGCTAACGAGGGCACATATTTTAAAGAATGGCCCCAAAATGGCTGTTTGTGCAAATGAAATAATCCAAAAACTAATTAACAAAAATAATTTATTTATTTTTCAAAATTTACAAAAAGACTAAGGATTTGTTTATACCTCTTCAACAGTCATGAATCCTCCAATTTCTAGCTCAATTAGCTCTTTTGTGATTGCTGATTCAGGAGGTCCATAGATCTTAGGGTCTAGCTTGCTCTTCAATGGCCATTCCTGTAATTTCATGAAGTATTTTAGCTCAATGTTTCAATCAATAAATTGATCTTTTAACCAAAATATATTCCCTGATTTATAATGACCTAATTAACGAGTAATCTTACTAAAACATGAATTAACGGATTAAGCTGCATAAACAATAATCCTGAACTATCGGCCGACAAGGGGTGAGGAATTCTTCCTCCTAATTCCCCTTGCCTGAAAATTACATTGTGTGTACAAGGTTTAAATTATTATTAATGTATATAATAAATATTGTGGTTACTTTGTGTATTTACTTTTATATATTTTAAATCTGTTTAGTGAAAATCTCTGCTCTGCTTACCTTTTAAAAAAAAAAACAAAAAAAAACATAGCCTCACGAGAGCTTACATATATAAGTAGATTTAACATATATATATATATATATATATATATATATATATATATATATATGATTAATGTGTTTTTACCGGCAATAACAAGTCACTTATCAATCTATTGCACGTTACCAATTCATGATTTCTATATAAAAAAAAAAATACATGTAATTGACTTTTAAGTATTATAATAATGTACAAATTATTTACTATTACTAAAACATATGAATATTAGTATCATTTTTTAAATAAGTATCAAGTACCAATTAAGTAAATAGCGGCAAAATAAAATTAACCAAAACTAAAGGCAATAACATACCGTAACCAATCGTATGCTATATGGGTTCAGACCAGCTAAGGTTTGACGAGCAAATTCCACATCTTTAAACCAAGAAAAAATGTCCCCTGCCATAACAATCAAAATATATAATATTATTTTTACAATATATTTGACTAAATTAGTTAAGGTTGGATGAATCTGATATTACTTCTTCTTTTTAAACACTACGGATAAAATGAGAATTTAAATATTAAATTATGTTTAACTACAAAAAATATTGTTCTTTTTAGAACATGCTAAAATTAAAAATGTACATGTCATATAAAGAGAGAGAGAGTATTTTTACAATATTTAGATTTCTCGATTTTGGTTTTTCAAAAGTGCTGCATGATATAAAATGAAAATAGATACATTGATCCAACTACAAGAAGAAAAACGCAACTAATTAAATCAACAAGCTATGTTGCTCGGATTTTCAAAAGTTCAATCGTACCGGTATCAGATCCTCAAAAAATGCACTATATACTTTTCGAGAATCCGACAGGTACTTGTAGACATTTTTTGAAGAGTCCAAACAACATAGTTATGTATACTTCGTAGATTTTGGGTACTTACTTTCAAGCAATTCAGGAGTTTCGAAGAGCAACACATCTTTTTGAGTATCAGAAAGAGTCTTTATGAGCCTTGGTACGATAGTCAACAAACCATCATTTTTATTGGTAGTTCCGGCCGGAAGATCGACTCCGACGTTGAACAACGAGTCGATAGCCTGAAAATGTGGAAACCCGAGCTCGGGATCAGTGGCGACCGACTCCAATGCCGGCACAACAGCGTGTAGGACAGAGTAAATAGTGTTGCCAGAAAATGTTAAGCCCTTCACTTCTGAAAACGCTTCATCTCTTGGTACGTACACAAAGGAACTCTTTGATTCAGATAATGGATCTGCATGCATGCACAAAATTAAAGATTACTAATCCAAAGTTTAACTTCTGCACACCGATAGTGAAAAAAAAAATACTACTACTAATCATCACATTATCGAGAACTTATATTACATGAAATTATGTAACAAGCATTATCTAACAAACCTGCAAGCTATAGTAAGCTAAATAACACACATGGGACAACCCGAAAAAACAAAAGGAATTAATGAGCGATAGAAATTATTTGCCTCTAAACAGAAAAATCTATCGCTAATTTTATCTACTTAAAAATGTATATTACAGGTAAGTTTGCAACAAGCATGATCTGGTAACCTGCAACATATAGTAAGTAACATGCATGATCGCATAAAAAAAGTAGGAATTAAACAACAAAAACATGTCGTCGCTAATCCTATTTAACAATGAATTCGCGAAGAATTATTAAAAACAATCTTGTTAATTAGCTGTGGGTTATTTAACAACATATTAACGACGAATTTAATAGATAATTCCTAGTTTTTATATTAATTGATAGTTTAGTAACCTACAAACCATGGAGTAACATGTTATATGGCATGTAAACTACAGGATTGCTGTAGATGAGGCCCCTTAACTATGTATGAAACATATTAGTAAGAGTTTACGTTTTATAAATTGATAGATAGTGTAAAAATAGTCTATATTGTCCAGTCCATCAAAAGATAAGGCAGGTTATCAACTACAGTAGGTAAAGATAAACTGATAGTGTAAACACTCTTCACATTGTTAGTCAGATGAGTATAAATTCCACCAATGTATATAGAATAAATCCATTTAAAAAGGATTTTACGTTATATACGTGTAAAGATTTTTTATCCTACATGTCAATTTTAACCAGTGATTATAGGTCAGTTAATCACTTTCTCTGTTTCAATTTGTTTGTCTTACTTTATTTTTTAGTCCGTTTTAAAAAGAATGTCTATTTTCTTTTTTGACAACTCTTTAATTATAACTTTCCACATACGACATAAGACTACAAGATTAAAGGACATTTTGGTATATTCTACTTATCTTTAATTTAAGATCATAATATTCATTTTTTTTTTTTACGTTACGTTCTTAAACCCCATGTCAAATCAAAACCAGCAAACAAATTGAAATGGGGGTAATGTTGTTTTCACTAAATAACAATTTGATCCTAGAAACTTAATAATTGTAATTATCTAATAAATGAACTTATTAATTAAAGTAAATACTACCTTTTTTGCTTCTTGACCGACCAGTTCTACACCTTCTAGGATAAGGATGTTCTTTGCCACCAAGTACTGGTCTCTTGCCATCAACCGTATCATCAGGATCTCCAATATCATTATAAACTTCATAGTCATAAATCCTATCGAATTGTTTTCTTTCTCCAAATCCATCACCTCTTAGTATCACAAGTTCTCTCTCCCTTAGCCTCTTCACTCCACTTGGAGTTTGAGATGGTAAATATGACTGCCATGCAAAGAAAGATTAAGTTTGTTAATATAGTTAACTATTTAAAATTGATGATATGATTAAGTAAATAAAAATATGCTTCCTCTCCTCTGATAGCATAAGTTTCTAGAAAAGATGGTGACACATCCCAATCTAATAGCATAGTAACCAAAGGTCCTGAATTTAGTTTGCAACCTAGGTGTCAAATGGACGGGTCAAACCAATGCGCCGAGTTAACAAATTACAATGACCGGCCCAAAGATTATTTAGGCTGAAATGAGTTGGATTAAGGTTCAAAATAATGGGTCATTACCCAACCCGCCTAACTCTCACTAAGTGTCAATTTCTTTATTTGTTTTCTTATAATTTGTTTAATTACCAAGCAAAACTAATAAAAAAGTTCTTTGATATAATATGTACTCCCTCTGCCCCAAAAAAAAATGTCCTATTTTCCTTATTAGTTTAACACAAAAAGATTGGCACCTTTCTTCATTTAGAAATAATTTAACTCTATAATGAATTACACTCATACAAATATCTAAAATTTATTTTGGATCACACATTTCAAAGTCTTCCTTTTTTTTAGACTCCGTGTCAAGTCAAACTAGGACAATCCTTTTTAGACGATGGGAGTATGATATAAAATAAAAAACTATTATTATTTTAACAAGATTTCTCATGGGTCATTTTAAACTGTAGTATTACAACAAACCGAGTCAATAAATATATATGCGATTAATGAACTTGCCCAAAGATTACTTGGGCTGGAATGAGTAGGGTCAAGATGGGATAAATCCAACGTTTACCTAGAGTCATTTTCTTTGTTTGTTTTTTCTTATAATGTTTAATTACAAAATAAATAAAACTAATTAATAAAACTATTATTATGAGCATATTAACATATCAGACAATATAAAGACGTAAACTGTGTTAAAAAAATATTTTGATAAGGTATCTAATGGGTCAATTTAGCCCAAATTAGATTAATTTTTACATTGACTGAATTGGGCAGGTCAAAATGTACTGAGTTAATTAATAAGAAAGTCATTAAATCACCCAAAACTTGACATGCTTTCATGGGCCGATTTTTCTACCTCTACTTTATCAAAAAGAATTTTTACATGCAAATTCTTCTCTTATTTTCTTTTTCTTTCTCAAATGACAGCCGAGATAACTTATACATGGTGTAAAATATGTACAAAAACGTATTAAGGAGAAATATTTACGAAACGTGACGATAGTTTTTTATTTACAAAACATAACATTACAAACCCTATAAAACATGCTTTAAAAAAAATAAGAAATTCTTTTTTTAAAATTTTAAAATTTTAAAATATTATTTTATTTAAAAAAAATAATTTTTTTCGCTCAAAAATTTATGTATGAAAGTTGTATGAAATGTGTATATTTCGCTCAAGGCTTAAAAAGCTCGCTAAAAATTTAATGTATAAAAACGATATGAAAAATGTATGAAATGTATACATCTCGATCAAGACTTAGAAAATCCGCTGAAAGATTATGTGCATGAAAACGGTATAAAATTTGTATCTAACTCAAGGCTTAAAATTTCGCTCACATTTTCGCGTATAAAATTCATGTTAGATTTCTATAAAATTAATACAACTATAACAATATTGTATACAACTTCAAAACAACACTCAAGACTTAAAATAATTGCTCAAATATTTTGTGAATAAAATGTGTATATCTAACAGGCTTAAAAAATTCGCTCAAATTTTGTGTACGAAAAAAAAAATATGAAATGTGTATATCTTGATCGAGGATTAAACATTACGCTCAAAATTTTATGTATGATAATGGTATGAAATATGTATATCTTGCTCAAGACTTAGAATTTCATTCACATTTTTTGTATATAAATTTCATATTAGGTATCTGAAAAATTAATACATTTACAACAACATTGTAACAACTTTCACACATTATTCAAAGCTTAAAATTTTCACATACAATTTTATGTATGAAAATTGTATTAAAAATTCACACATACACATTTCATACACAAAAATTTAAGATAATTTTTTAAGCCTTTGAGAAAAAATAAACAAATAAATTTAAAAAATAAATATTTTTAAAAAATTAAACAAAAATTAAAAATTAAAAATATTTTTTAAAAGAAATTATTTTCTAAAAATATATAAAAATCCGTTATGTTTTATAATATACCATTATATTTTGTAAATAAAAAAAATTATCTCTATATTTTTTAATAAAGAATCTTAAATAGATACGTTATATCATTTTCCCACTTATATGTCCGGTCTCTTTCCTATACGGGTCCTAGTAGTCATATAAGTTTCAAATAATTGATTGCATTTATGTTCGTTGTTTAGTACAACGTTAGACGACAATGCATGTCGCTGTGGATAAAAAGGACCACAAAGCCAACTCTTTGATAAACATTTTTTCTTAATAAGTGAAACATGAAATATAAAATAAAGTGTGTAGGTATAATTGTGAGAAAAAGGATAACCGACAAGCTTCGCAGGTCATACATTGATAGTGTAATTTCTTTTTATAACATCAGTACATATAACTTAATATATTCCAGTCTTTTATAGTAAGATAATATTTCCATCCATTGTGAAACAAGTTACTACTTATTCTAGACGAAGAAATCTAGTCTACCAAATCAGATTCTTAATTTTTATATCTAATTATCAAAGATATAATGTCAGTATATATAATTTAAATTAAATCCATTCTTCTAATAGTAACGTCAAATCTGTCCATTATGAAAACCGACCAGTTACATCTTATCCCGGATGCAAAAGTCCTGCCTATTAAATCTTTTTTTTTCCTTTTCTTTTTTTAATCTCTAATAATCAATTATATAGTGCCAGTGTACATATATAATTCAAATCCATTCTTCAATAGTAACATCATATGTTCGTTAGTAAAATCAACCAGATAGTTCTTGTTCTGGACGAAGAAATCTTGTCTTGTAAATTAAGTTTTTAATATCACCAATTATCGGAGATAGACATAACTTGATAATTATTTTTGAGTAAATAAAGCATATATAGAGAAATAAAGAGAGGAGGGATTTTTTTTTTTTTTTTTTGCAAACCTTATTGGTGAAGAAAATCCTTTTCTCAGGATTATCAAATTTGGAATGAACCCAAGAGTTGCATGTAACATTAACTTTGCCATGGGGAAAACCATCAATTACTATATTCTTCACATACATTTCCTTGTGGTGCTCATTTTCTACTAAAACAGCTCCAACCTCCCCAAAGTCTTCAGGAATTACAAAATCGGCCTCATAATGTGTGTCACCATCCACATCTCGTCCACGATGTGCATATGTCGTAATGCTTGGCTTCTCTAATCCAGTCTCTTTAAAAGATATAGAGAACAAAAACAATTAACTAATATTCAAAGAATTACAATTAAATGGAAGTTGGAAAACATTACATTAAGAAATTAGCATAAAGGAGGGACAACTTGAACAATTATGAAGCAAGAAATTAGCATAAAAGAAATATTAAAAGCAAATACGAATTCAGGATTTGAAGT
The DNA here is from genome assembly GCF_019175385.1 of Lycium barbarum. Taxonomy (NCBI): domain Eukaryota; kingdom Viridiplantae; phylum Streptophyta; class Magnoliopsida; order Solanales; family Solanaceae; genus Lycium; species Lycium barbarum. Next base: position 6,171,485 of record NC_083338.1, on the reverse strand, counting down.
TTCTATGATTTTCTATAGCGATTTCAAGTTAATGTACATTAAAATTTGGGTTCATAGTTCAATATATGTAAGTATACATATAACATACCCAGTATAATCACACCAGAAGAGGCTTAAAAAGAATAGAGTGTACGCAGATCTCACCCCTACCTTATAAAGATAGCTAGGGAAGCAGTTCAATATTTGTAGGTATTTAATTAATTTAGTTAATTTTTTAATACAAATATATGATTTTGGTAAAAAATATTGCTTTAGTGTTGGATTCACCACTTACAATGACGGACCTAGAATTTGAGGTCGTGGATGTCTTATTAAAATTAATGAAAATAAAATTATGAGCAGAGGTTTGAACCCAGATTTCCGGCCACCCAAATCTTTAAAGTTTCACTTAGAAACCAAAGCACTCCGCCGTGTTTTTATATTTAGGGTGTTTTTTGAGTTTTTATACCTAATTTTCATATTTTTTTTATAACTATACCTAACTTGTGTTGGGTTCAACGGGGAGCAACTACTTGATTTTTATGGCCAAATGCCTACTTATATCGAATTGGTTGCATAGAAATTCGAGCAACTACTTGATTTTTATGGCATATAGTCTACACACTCCATTAATTTAAGTATTAACTCTTGAATTGCTTTCAATTTTCAAAAAACTGTTCAAATCTCGAACTTTCAATAACATTACTTTCGTACTGAGTGAATGCGATAGAACAAAATGTACAAATGAAATGGCATCCACAAATGTCTTATCAAAGGTACAATTATTTACGTACTATATTTTACTATCGTGATGGGTAGACAATTACAGCTAATGTGATTTGAAATTTGAAATGACAGGAGGAACGGGGTAATTCTGTTAAGGGGTCGTTTGGTTTAAGGTATAAGGTGGGTTATCCCGACGCTAATTTTTATAACACATTTGGTATAAAGTATAAAATAATTCTGAGATAAATTTATACCTTATACCAAACATGATATAAAAATTAGCGCTGAAATTACTCACCTTATATCTTCATAACCCACTTATACTGAAATTATTTTATAACATCTTTTAAATGATATAAAATAATCGCACTATATGGAATAAATTAGTTTCGAAATTATAATCCCAAAACTAATGAGTCCTTAAATCAAACGACTACTTACACCACATAATTTGTGGTATGTGATAACATTTTCGTTTTAATTTGTCAAGAAATTGTATTTTTCTTTATCTTTGAAGTCATGTGACTTTTGCAGTGTCAAAGCTTTTAGGAAGTCAAAACAGTTTTTATTTTTAAAAAAATACTGATTTTTATAAATTTGAGGTTTTGGTAACGATTTTAGGAGAAAAATAAGGGGTTTTAAGTACTAGAAGAAGCAGCTTTGTAGAAATTGAAAAAAAAAGTTTTTACACTGTCAAAACTTTGGCCAAACACAAATTGTTCCTTAATGTTGAAAAGTGTTTTTAGAATTATTGTTACTTTCCAAAAGTATTTCTTTGAAAATCACTACTGACAAAAAATATTTTTCAAAAGAAACAAATATCAAAATCGGTTCGAACAAATTATTAATCTTCTCATGATACCTAAGGAGTCATTTGGTATGTAGAAAAAATTATCCTGGGACTAATTTATCTAATCTCTTGAAATTAATTTATCCCATCTAGAAAATGAGATAAAATAATCCCAGGACTAATGGAATAAGATGGAATATCCCATCTTTAAATTTGACATGCACTTTATACTTTATCCCAGGATAAATTAATGAGATAAATTTATTCCAAAATAAATTTATACCTTCTAATAAATATGATACAAAACTAATCTCATAATTAATATTAAGATATCCCAATTAATACCATGTATCAAACGACCCCTAATATCATTTTCTCCCTTAAAGTATGTGTCTAATCAAACATGTTTACATTAGGAGCCCGTTTGGATTGACTTATAAGTTGCTTATAAGTTGTTTTCAATTTTTTTAAGTATTTGACTGATCAGCTTAAAATTATTTTGTGCTTAAAATAAGCTCAAAAATAATTGAGCTCATTTAACTTGGCTTATCTAAAGTAGCTTATAAGCTAAAAACAACTTATAAATAAAAAAAAATAAGTTAAACTATCCAATTTATTTATTTTAGCTTATAAACATAATCCCATCAAAACATGCTCTAGAAAAACACTCTCTAATGACTTTCCGGAAAAGATCGGAAAACATAAACAAAGAAAGTTTTAAGGAATAGCTTTCGACCTATCTGACCTATCTTTTCATGAAGTCATGTTATTATTAACTTATGCTCCTCGTCCCAATTTATATTATATTTTTCATTTTTTAATAATCAATTTAACTAAATTTTAAAATTAAATTAAATTAAATTAAATTAATATTTTAAAATTAAAATTTATATCTTTAAAAATTATATGAAAAGTAATATAAATTATAATTTTTCTCATATTAATTTGATAAAAATACATTTTAAAATATTAATCAAAATTTATGTAATTTAAATCTCGAAATATAAAAAATATCACATCAATTGGCACAGATAGGGTAGTGTGTTATATCCTAGGGAAGTTAATCTTTGTTTTGTGCTCTGCTATTTAGGTTGTGAAACGTAATCAAGTTATAAAATTCCATAATCAGAAGTACTTCATAAAAGACATGTACAAAAAAAAAAAAAAAAAACAGTTGTTCACAATTGACTTGAAAACCAGTAGAATAAAAGGTCGAGAGTAAGAGCCCGTTGGATTGGCAACTTATAAGCTGTTTTTAATTTTTTTTAGTGTTTAACTGGTCAGCTTAAAGCTATTTTATGCTTAAAATAAGCTCAAAAAAATAATTGCGTTCATTTGATTTACATTATCTAAAACAGCTTATGAGTTAGCTTTTTTTAAGCTCATCCAAACGCTCTAACATTGCTACTAAAGCATTTATCCGTGACAACAAATTAAAAATACTAAGGTAGCACCCAAAACAAAACAAAATAAAAAAAAATAAAAAAAAAAATAAAAAAAGAGAGAAAACAGATAGGAAGGAACAAGCCCTTGGGACATACAAGGAATAAAAAAAAATAGAGGACGAAAAATGTACTTAAGAACCCCAGTTCATTTCTCTAACTAAATAACTAAGACACTACTAATTAATAAAATCATAAATAGGGTCAATTAGTCTCCTCCCAACTGATGTGGCACGGTCTTGTTTATCTCAAAAATGTCACAGTTAGAAACAATTTAGTTTTAAAGAGTTGCTAAATTCACACTAAAAATCACCATAATCTATATTACATAATTTTAAATTAAGAAAAAATTTAAGAAAAAATATAAAAATAACATTAAATAAATATAAATTATTAAATTTAACCTAAATAGTCATATGAATTTATTATATTTGGGCTATTGTGGCCAAAATAATGTAGCAAAAAGACCTTATTGTCTATCTTTAATAAGACCATCTATACTTATTTTAGATAACAACTTTCAAGAGATTTTCTTTTCTTTTTTAAACTTCGTGCACAGTCAAATATCATCACATAAATTGAGATCGAGAGAATATTTATTCTGTCAAGTTGTAAATGCTGCAATATAAACAAAAACCTAAGTGGACACTGTGCAAAGAAGGATCGGATCTATGAGGAGGAGTTCAATCGAGTCTCTTTCATAAGAAATTACACTGTACAAATAAGATTGTTTTTTTATTACATTTAAACTGTTAATCCTCTCAACATAAAAACTTTACTCCGTAATTAAAGCCATACAAGGGTTAAAATTCCTAATTTCCCCACTAAATATACTTTTCCCCAATGTTGGACTAGCTTTTGTTCACTCCTCTTCAAGCTCAAGAGCTAGCTAACTCTCATGAGGAAGGGAAGGGAGCAAACAAAGTACAATTAATTTTTAATAAACACTAAATTTTAAACGCAAAATTTCACAAATACAATAATGAGAAATTTAAAGTTAAAGTTGAACCATCAAGTTTAAACTAATTAATTTGAACCCTCTTCCTGTTCCGACTAGCTCACGTGCACACAACAAAAAAATATTGAGATATGATATAATCAAATAGTTAAAAGTGTGCTTATCTTAACGGCCAAAACTTAGATAACTTCAAGTTCAAATGATCAAGTTCTAAACCAATAATACCAGAAGCGCAATGAATTCAACAATAAGAATGTTAAAGTTAAAACCATTAAGTTTAAACTTTGAATCCGTATTTGATTCCAACCAAAGTACACATAAAAATTCAAATTAATGAGTGATTAACACTTACTAGGATCAAGCTCAGCAGCAACAACAGACAAAAGGAGTGATTTACCAAGCAAATCACCAATATCATCAAGTCCCCTTGATAAAGATAAATTAACTGTTCTTTGGACAGTCACCACAGCTTTCACACCTGTGGATTTCTCAGTAGAAGTAAGCACTGCCTTAGTACTATTTGCAGCATTATACTGAACCCTAAAATTCTTCTTACTCTTTTGTCCAATATTTTTATTTAAAATGTTTATGGGAAAAGTGGCTAAGATTTCTCCAGAAATGAATGGCTTAGTACTCAGTGGAAATAGAGTCTTTGTAGATTGTGATGCTTGTTGAAGTTGAGGCTTCAACATTTTTAATTTTTTTCTCACTTCTTTGGGTCAAGAAGATATGTGTGCTTGGTTTGTATAATGGTCTCTATGGAGTTCTCTTTATATAGATGGTGAAGTTTTGCTGGGGAAACCTTCTAGAGCTCTTGCATGGATATTAAGTAGGCGTTTCGCCATTAATTTTTAAACCATAATTTTAAATTAACGTTTGGTCATCAATTTTCAATCATAGTTTGAAACCTAATTTGAAATCATGGTTTGAATCCAAATCATTTAAAAAGCATGATTTGGGGTTTGAAATCATATTGTCACTTTTTTAAATATAAAATTTAACTCATAAATTAATATTTTATAAAAAGACCCATAAATTGATAAATATTTTTAACAATTATCCCCATCAATCATTTATCAATCTTATTAACTTCCACAAACTTTTATTTATGTCTATCAATCTTTAATTTATGTAGGAAAATTATATAAATAGTAGTTACATTACTATTCATGTTAAATTTTCAATTTTATTGAAATAAAGTTTGATTAATTGATATTGCATTTTTTAGAAAAGCCTTCTAGTTGTGTTCTAATTTTGTTATAAACTATAATTCGCTCATTTGGTAAGATTGTATAAGAATTGAGAACGTTTTGATAGTTTTCACAATTTGTGGGGTTTTTATGTCTATAAGAGAAAATGCAACCTAAAATATCCAAATTGTATGTCCAAATATGATTTGAAACCATGTCCAAACGGGGCCTAAGATGCGTATACTGACCAGAAGCGGAATTAGAATTTAAAGTTTAATTATAGATTTTGAATAACTTGTCACCGAATTCATAACTCATTTTAATTATTGGATTCACATACAATTAAATATTTATATGTTAGTACTATATATAAGGGACAACTAAGGGGCTTTTTTAGTTCTCACAAAATTTTCCAATAAAATTTTAAACTTTTCAATTAATTACTTCTAGGTCTTAATCTTATTTTTTAAATCAAATTTACTTTTTGTTCTTAAGGTCTACTTTTTAAAAGTTATCGAACCTCTTACCTCATTTTTCTTATTTTTTGGTTTTCTATTCGGTGCTTGATATCCTCGTTTGAGCCCGATTAATCCAAATAATTCGCATTGTGTAGTGCCCATTGGGGGGAATCTTGATTAAAGGAGGAGCAACCCCCATCCGCTACACAAATTTTGTATTTGTCTTAAAGTTCATTAACTATGTATTGATTAATAATATAAAACTAAATAACTTTAAAAAATTAGAATCCAGAACTTATAAACTGTTACACCTCGGAAAATTTTCATTCGTGCACAGTGAACTGACCGACGAGGAACCGTTACGAGTATCGAACTAATGATGTGTTAATGACATTTTAGAAAAGAATTATAATGTCTCTTATATTGGTAATGAAGTGTCAAGTAAGTTTCAAGAAGAACCCATAAGCCAAACATGAGCATAGGCCATCCAAAAGGGCGAGTTAAGGAAATATCTTCGTAATGATCTGGTTTGGAGGGGCCAAAACGCTATTATAAAGTTGGAATTTGGGAAAAACACCACATGATGAAAGTTGTAGACAATTAAAAGAGCTTTCTAACCACAGGTCGTGGGCCCTCACATCCTATTGAGATCAAAAGTTATGGTCAGTCTACGACGGGCAGCTTAGCGCACCTTGCGGCACAACATGCGGCTCCGCAAGTTAGACATGCGGCTTCGCAAGTTCGACATGCGGTTCCGCACTTCGACCGCAAAGTGTGCCAGTGAGAGTTGTTTGGCTGGAACGTTTTGCGACTCAACATGTGGCTCGCAGGCATGCTTTGCGTCTCGCAAAGCGTGCCGCATGTTGTGTCGGTCCAGAATTTTCTAGACCATTATATTTAGACTCAACTTCGTTTCTAACTCATTTTTTTCATCATTTTTTACATAGAAACCTCTAGAACCCTCTCCAACATTCATCCACAAGAAAATTCAAGGAAAATCCATGATCAATAACACTAAATCCATGAACCTAAGGGTATGAAACCTAGCCAAAGTTCATCTAATTCAAGAAAACCCAAGGGAAGTGAAGAAGGGTTTTGGTGCAAAAGGAGGAATTCTACTCCAAGATTGTTCCACTATCATTTGAGATAAATTTTATGACTTTAACATATTATTTAAGGTATTGGAAAGCTAGTATACTTAAATTGTAGAAAAGAATGAGAAGTGGGTCTTGAATGAATTAATAGTGCCACAATTGGAGGGTAGTCGAATGAAATCATGAAAATGGATATGTTGAGATTACAAACATGTTATAAATGATACTTAGACCACGAAATAAGTATTAGATACGCGAAAATGTGATGATGAGATAAAACCCATAAATGTGGAGAGATTGGAGAAAAATGGTGGAATGAGGTAAATGTAAATAAATGACGATTGTTGATACGATGTTGTGAGTGTTGTTATGAATGTTTGGTAGTTGAAATGAATCATGGGAAAAGTAGTAGAAACAAAGGAAACGCTTCCCAATTTTCCCTAGAAATAGTAGCGCGTTCTTCTCGTTGATTGACTAACGATGGTGTGAATTCTCTCTTGAAGGTAGAGACGTGACATCAAAGGAAATCAAGCGAACGATAGCATAGTTAACGACAAAGGTATGTTAAGGCTCGCTCTTTTCTTCAAAGGCATGATTCCCAAGTTACGACTTCATGAATGCTTCCATAGCTTCCTCATTTTCCAAAGATAAACGTTTATTATTCCAAGGCATGATTCCTCTCTTGATAACTCGTAAATGTGTCCCAAAATATCCGTATCTTTCCAAAACAAAGGTTTATGATTTGTAAGTTTTTATGATCATAATGTTGGACACGTTTTTGTAATGACAACGATGATGTCAAAGATGAGAATATTTTCCTATGATGACTACGATGAGAACGATTTCATGTTTAAAGATTTCAAGTTATGATTTCAATGACGATATAAGAATATTGAGCTATTCCTTGATTTCTCAATTTTATTCACGGATGATGACTATTTTTAAAGTTTCCAAAGTATATGAATTGACGCCTTATGATATTTATGACTTTATTTTATGTTCTCCTAATGCTATTCTTCATTGATAGTCCCACCTTATAATAGTTGTTCCTTCAAGGTGAGACAAAGTTATAACAACTATTTCATAATATAATCGGAGGTTACCAACCTTACTTCACTCCGATAGGACCATAGCTTTTCCTTGGGCTCTCATGCATGCTATGTGTATTCTATATATATGTATATGATATAAAAATGTTTTCAGGGAAAGTGGGGAAAGGTGAGGCGCTATAGACGCATAGCCACCTGATCAGCTAGTATTTTATGATATCATCCCGGACGCGGGATATATAGGTGATGGATCGGGCCGTACGTTCCTCGGCACTAATATACTATATTATATATATATGGATCGGGCCGTATGTTCCGCGGCAATATATTTATATATGATGATATATGGATCGGGCCGTTCTTTCCGTGGCAATATATTTATATTTGATGATTTATGGACCGGGATGCACGTTCCGCAGCAATATATGATATGATGATGGATATGAAGTAAGTCAACATGTGTTATTTCTTCTATACGTGACAGTCATATACAGTTGCTCCTTATTGATGTTTCCTTTATCTCATTGACGTATTTCCATTGTTATGTCTTACATACTCAGTACAACATTCGTACTGACGTCCGTTTTCTTTGGACCTTGTGTTCATGCCCACAGGTAGACAGAGAGACGGCGCAGACCTATAGGAGCTATCAGGAGACTTTTAGGGCACTCCATTATTTCGGAGGTGCTAATCGGGTTTATACTTTTGTGTGTGTGTGTGTGTGTGTATATATATATATGTGTGTGTGTGTGTGTGTGTGTGTGTGTGTGTGTGTGTGTGTGTGTGTATGTATATGTATATGTATTTTGGGCATGACGGGGTCTTGTCCCGTCCTCATGTCTAGTACTCCAGTAGAGGCTCGTAGATACACAGTATGGGTTATGTGGTCTCTCAAGGTTGTCATTATGTAAAAATTTATATACATATACGTGCATATTATTTTGATAGCCTAAAGGCTTATGTTTACAAAAGTATTTATGTTTCAAACAAAAGATGATTTCTTTATTATTTGAATATAAATTGATTAAAAAAGCATTAAATTAGTAGGATAAGTCATAGAACGAGCGGTGCTCGGTGGTTAGCCCCGGGTACCCGTCGCGGCCCCTAGCTGGGTCGTGACATAAACGTAAAATTCTGGCTCCGCATTTGATTTGAAGTAAATAATTTCATAAAAATTGAAGTTAAAGTATTAAATGGGTGAAATGAAAGTATTGCTCTTATATATTGAAAAAACACTTATATGAAATTTAATTATTACTAAGATAAATTATATTTTTTTAATTAAAATATCTACTTTTATATCTTAAGTCTGGGAGCCCGAGCCTCACATAACTAGTACATATACACACACTTAATAAATTTTCTAATAGATATATAGGTTCTAATAAAAAAAAGTTTGACCCTAGTCCGAACCTGTACCCGATAATATTATAGCTCCGCTTTTTTAGATATACTAGATGATGAAAGCCCGTGCTAGCACAGGCCCAACACAAAAAATAGTACCACACTTTTCTTTTTAGTCTGTCTTAAAAAGAATGATATATTTTCATGTTTAGAAATCATAACTTGAAACTTCCCCTTTTACCTTTAATGAAATGATTTAAATCTACACAAATATCTATCACTTGTTTTAGAGTACTCGTTTCAAAGTTCTTTCCTTTCTTTTTTAAATTTTGTATCCAGTCAAACTATGTCATATAAATTAGGACAGAGAGAGTACATTTTAGTAGTATAATTATGGAATTTTTATTATAGAAGGTATTATAATTCAATTAATTGAAAATATCAATAAATTATTTTACTTAGTCCGTTTCTCCCATAAATGACTTTCTTGGTTTGGTTCTCCAATTGAAAGATTTGAAATACACCTTCTCCTACCAAATTTCATGTTATCATATCTTTTTACTCAACAACACTGAAAAACGCTTTCATGGGTTAGCATCTGTTGTAGTCTTAAATTTTTAAGTATAGACCAACTTCATCATTTTAAGAAAATATGTATATACGTTTCTTGCCTATTTATATTTCGTCTTCTTGATGTTATTCCTAATTATTTGTGCGAGACGTATGTGTCTAAAATTATACCCAAATGGGTATAAGTTTTAAATCTCTTGGTATTATGACTTCTTTAGCAGTTTTTGTATTCAATTTAAATCGTTATTTCCTTTTTCATGAATTTCTCTTCTTTAAATTTTCTCTAAGCGTACCTTTATCATTTCTGAACTTATTATCATTATTTAAATGTCTTTTTTTTTTTACAATTGTCTCCTACTTCTTCACATGAACCCCACCTTAATTTTTTTTTGTAATTGTCTCCTACTTCTTCACGTGAACCCCACCTTATTTTATTTTAATACAATTGTCTCCTAATTGTTCACGTGGATCCCACCTTAATTTTTTCATTTCTACTGTTGTAGAAGAGTGGGTGGTTGTATATTAGAAGAGTGGGTGGTTGAAACTTATACCCAAATGGGTATAAATTTTAAATATTTTGGTATTATGATTTTTTTAAAGGTTTTTTTGTTCAATTTAAATCATTATTTCCTTTTTCATGAATTTCTCTTCTTTAAATTTTCTCCAAACGTACCTTTACCATTTTTTGAACTTATTATCATTGCTTAAATATCCTTTTTTTTTTGCAATTGTCTCCTACTTCTTCACGTGAATCCCACCTTATTTTATTTTATTTTTTTGCAATTGTCTCCTATATGAGAAAATACATATTTGAGAAATTAGTATGCACCTTCAATCTTCAATGTTATGAAGGATTGATTCACTCAGTTGCTTAGACGACTCAACAACAAGAAGAAGAAGACGGACCATATCTTTTTGTCTCAACACAACAGACGAAGAAGAAGACCCCTTTTTTATTTCCCTCACCGGCGATCAAAATTTTCGAAATTTACAAAGCTTTGCAACTTGAAGATTTGGCTCGTACTTGAAAATGTTCGCAACTTGAAGACTCAGCTCGTATTTGAAGAGCTCCACAACTTGAAGATTTGGCTTATAGTTGAACAACCCAGTGACTTGAACATTTAGCTGGAATTTGAGAAGCTTCGAAACTTAAAGACTTTGCTCGAATTTGAGGAGCGACACAACTTGTAGATTTAGCCCGAATTTGAGGAGCTTGTCGATATGAAGGTTTAGCTTGAATTTAAAGAGCTTCACGACTGTCGATTTAGCTTGAATTTAAGGAATTTCTTGACATGAAGATTTAGCTCGAATTTGATGAGCTTTATGACTTGAGGATTTATCCTGGATTTGAAGGCTTGTGACGTACAGTTTAGACTCTTGTGTCAAGGAGCATTTCAAATTGCAGTTTATGCTCATGCGTCAAGGAGCAGCTCAACTTGCAGTTTAGGCTCTTGCGTCGAGGAGCGGTTCAACTTGCAGTTTAGGCTCTTGCGTCGAGAAGCGTTTCAACTTGCAGTTTAGGCTCTTGCGTCGAGGAGCAATTCAACTTGCAGTTTAGGCTCTTGCGTCGAGGAGCGTTGTAACATACATGGACTTTTCTATTTCATCTTCGGATTCAAACTTGCCCCCACTGTGGATGTCTTTTATATCTTCATCTTCGTGAGGCTCACGGACAGAAAACCATTGATCTCCATTTGTATCAATGCTTAATTCCATATCATGTGCACGAGTTGCCAACTTTTCAAATGTCTTGGGCTTTATTCCTTGCAATATGTAACGAAGACCCCAATGCATACCTTGGATGCAAATTTCGATCCCAGAAGCTTCACTAAGTCTATCTTTGCAGTTTAGACTTGCATGCCTCCATCGGTTGATGAAGTCAATAACTGGTTCTTCCTTTAGCTGGCGAGTGTTTGTAAGTTCCACCATGCTTACGGTGCGTCTTGTGCTATAGAAGCAGTTGATAAACTCCTACTCCATTTGCTTCCGACTATCAATGGAACCAGATTCAAGGTCTGCGTACCAATCAAAAGCATAGCCTTTAAGGGAACGAACAAACTGTTTGGTAAGGTAATCACCATATTGTCACGCCCCGAACCATGGCCTGGACGTAACACGACACTCGGTGCCTGACTGCATGTGACCGAGCGAACCACATGGCTTGCTGAACTATCATGAGGCATACATGAGCGGAAATATAACGTGAATGCATGATGAGCCTTTATAAAACGTAGTAAGTCATAATACTTAATAAAAACACTTGTTTAAACATGAGTGCGGAAATAACATGAATGAGCCAAAAATGGCTATACGACTCCGAATGTCTAACATAACATAACTGACTTGTCTAGTCTACGAAACCTCTATCATGAGTCTGACTGGAAAACATACTTACTGGGACAAGGCCCCCAGCATACGTTTAGATGCATAATTAATCATAAAACAAAAGTTGACTAAACCCCGAATGAGATGGGACTCACCAATAAGCTGATACGAATGTTGTCCTACTGAGCAGATGTGTCGTCCTGTATATCAGTACCTGTATCGTGAAATGCAGGCCCCCGGGCAATAAAAAGGGGACGTCAGCACATTGAATGTACTGGTATGTAAAACAACTGAATGAAATAACATGGGACATGAAATAACATGATAAGAACTGAAACTGAAAACTTAGACATGAACATGAGCATGAGCATGAGTACATATATATATATAACATGAGTAAAACATGATAAGTAAAACATGATAAGTAGGGAGAGCATTTCATAAACCGACACATGATAAAACCACGTGGATACGTGGAGTCTGGTACCTCGCCGGACCAGCTGAGCCCCTATACCTTGCCAGGGTATAAGGTGGTAACGTGCCTGATGGAACCATTCAGTGTGAAATTAAGGTATCGTCCTAACTGGGCGGAGCGATCCTTGTCCTATGGTGGCTACATAGTTTCAGGCTATCTGAGCCTTCTCGGTAATTCGTGCAACTCCCAAAAAAATGAACATAATATAGTTGGCTAAGAATCCCATGATTTTCGTGAATTAACTTGTAATCATGATTCCACGAAATAACTTGTAAACATGATTTCATGAAATAGCTTGTAAACATGTTCTTGATTTATGAGTAATTCAATAGTTCATAATCATATATTTGTAATTGACTTGAAAACATGCTTGTAACTTGCAAAATAAAATCATAGAGTTCTATATGAACATAATGAGAACACATGAGGAAGAATTCATGATTCATGGATTAAGCTAGGGTTCCTAATAACCGTAATGGAAGATTAGGAATAGAACAACGAATATAGCTACAAACTTCATGTACATAAATACGTAAATACGGGCTACCAATATGTTGGGTTTAATGCCCTAAGATTTGAACTTCATGAATATCAAAGAAACGAGTCATGGGGAAGAACATAGAGATTCCCACATGTGGATGGAAGTTCTACATACCTTAGTTGCTCCAAAACTTGAATTAAAGACTTGGATTTTGAAGAAGATTTCCTAAATCTTGATTCTTGAATCCTAATCTAGGGTTTTCTTGCAGCTCAACTGGTAAGAGGCGCTCCATCAGGGGGACAAAAGGCCTGAGGTCACGGGTTCGAGGCGCTGCAGCGTGTATTCTCGAAGTGTCTGTGATTTCACTGCCATAATTACTCAGTAGTCCATGCACAGTATGGTCAGCGCCCAGCTGTGCATGCCACGCATGTATGTTCATGTTCATGTCATGTCATGTCATGGAGGGCAACCCCAGTGCAGATACTGTGGATCCTCGACAAAAAGTCGCCTTTTTTGTGGGACCCCACAGCTGGGCGCTGACCATATTGTGAAAACCTGGGTATCTGGACCCCATGAACATGATCTGCATGACATGACATACTCAGGTATTGTACGGCAGTGGGTCACAGACGGATCGCACAGGGACTTGCCCCCATTTAATCCCTCTTCACGCTGCAGCGCTACGGGAGTATCGAACCCGTGACCTCAAAGCCCTTTACATTCCCCTGAGGGAATCGACTCTTACCAATTGAGCTGCAGCTGAACTGGTAAGAGTCGATTCCCTCAGGGGAATGTAAAGGGCTTTGAGGTCACGGGTTCGATACTCCCGTAGCGCTGCAGCGTGAAGAGGGATTAAATGGGGGCAAGTCCCTGTGCGATCCGTCTGTGACCCACTGCCGTACAATACCTGAGTATGTCATGTCATGCAGATCATGTTCATGGGGTCCAGATACCCAGGGTTTCACAGTATGGTCAGCGCCCAGCTATGGGGTCCCACACATATGTTCCAGCGTTGTTGCATGTTTCAATGAAGTGTGCCACATGTTGCTTCAGATTTCCTTTGCCATCAAACTGCTGAAACTTAGGAGGTTGATAGCTAGCAGGCATCTTCAACTTATCAATCCTTCGCGTATAAGGCTTTGCATATGTAAGTGAAGATTTGGGTGCGGGCTCAAATTTATCCTTGATAGCCACCATGATGAAGTCCTTCAACTGGCCAGCGGGAATCAGACCTTCGGCGGGGACTTGGACCTTCTTGATCGTTGTTGCTTGTTTTGTGGATGACTCTTCTTCCTCTTGTGTTTCATGAATCTTCACATGTGCTTGGGTAGACTCTCCTTCGGCCATGCTCTCCAATTTATTTGTTAACTTGGTGATTTTAGCATCTTGATCTTTAACATACCTTGATAGGCCTTCAACTGCTTTCGTCAAATTTTCAAGTTGTTCTTCTATGGTTGAAGCATTAGTCATCATTGCATGTGCCACCATCGTAGGTGATGGACAAGAACATGGATTTTCGCTAACATATGATGTGAACATGTTATGCGGAGTAGATTCAGTGCTTAAGACATCATCATCGGCTTGCATGAAGGATTTCTTGGACTTATATAAAATAAGTTGGGCAAGAACCCTCTCCGCCATCTTGGCGACATTCTCCCCTTCTTTAGTGGTGTTTGCGGAAGACGAACCAAAGACGACAGCAGGTTCAGGCTGTGCTTGCGGAACTCGTTTCCCTAGCAATTTGGCTTGGTTCCTTGTGATAGGTATGATGCTCCCCTCAGTAATATCTAGGATGTTTTCAACAGCAACGGAGAATTTGGATCCGACAGTTTTTGCGGATGCGGATTTCAAGTTGACCTTCTTGGAAACCATTTTAGTGTTTTTGATGTTCGATGAGAGAAGAGATGAGAGATAAAGATTGTCCTACTGGGCGTGCCAAATTTGTAACGACTAATCTTTCATTCCTAAAAATAATAATCAAGACAAGAAAAATAGCGACAAAGAATAGTGTTTGATTTCAAGAATTTGTGTAGGGGTTACAATCTTTATGAAATCTTAAATAAAAAGATGTAATCCTCTGATTCTTCTCCTCACGATGCGGCCGTCAATCAAGGGCTTTTGCTTGTTCTTGAATGAACGAATAACTTGTTGTTGATATTTCACTACGAACGTGGAGTCGAGCTTTAATCACAAACGTAGAGATATAGAAACTTGCGGCTCACCACTTGGAGCGAAGACTTCTTAGTATGTGGAAGACTTGCGGCTGAGAGCTTCTCTATGTATCTTTTTTTTCCATTGGCTTTGTGAAGACCCCTATTTATAGTTGCAGAGGAGAGCTAGGGTTTGTATATAATTGGTTGAACCATGTCATTTCAACACTTGGCGACATTTGATTGGTTCTTCTATTGACTTGACATGCTGCGTCACTTATTCACGTGGCATGATTTTATTGGTCCTTGACTTGACTTGGCGCGCCACATCATTTGACACATGGCATGGACCTTGGGCTGATAGAGTGGACTCATCATGTGAAGTCTGACAAGATAGACTAGCCCAATTGAATTGGTCTTTCAATTAAATCCATACATGTTGGACTTAAGCAATAAAAATATTTGTTTGCACCAACACGTCTCGAATTTAGAATATGATCCAAATTAATTTGTGGATTTAAGTCCGACTAAATTTCAGTGTCTATAGCTATAACATGTAAGAATTTCTAGAAAATATTGAATTTTCAGGCAATTGTGACTTTTGTGTTAGCATGATGAATGTTTTGTGATTTTCTCCAAGTTGATAGGATCTAAATAAAAAAGGACATATAATGGTAGGATTTGCTATCTTTCTTAAACAATAATGAAAAACCAATTGAGAAAATATAATTATGTGATTTTGATTAAAAAAATTATAATCATGATATATGTGTCTATTTATTATATTTATTCAAAAAAATCGACGCAATGATAATGACAAATCTTTGAATATATCTGCAATACACTGATGGTGGGATCCAGTTTGTATTCCTGTCTATCGCTGATTGGTAGATTTCTTTTTCAATTCGAATTAGCACCGTCAAATACAGTATTATCCATATTTATTTTAAAGGTTTTCTTTATTATTTTTTATCATGTTAAGGTTATGTGTTAAGGTGAAAAAGTTAAACCATGTTTTTCTAAATGAAAACGAGGGTTGTGTACCTACCACAACTAAAGGACTAGCTAGGATAGGACAAATTGTCCAGACCTATCTAGAGACTATTTTTCTAACCAATTAATGAGCTATGCATATATATCCACACATGCACATGTTAATCGCCTTTTATATGTGGTTGCGTTTGTTAGCTAGGACAAATTGTCCAGACCTATCTAGAGACTATTTTTTCTAAACAATTAATGAGCTATGTATATATGTATCCACACATGCACATGTTAATAGCCTTTTATATGTGGTTGCGTTTGTTAGCTAGGACAAATTGTCCAGACCTATCTAGAGACTATTTTTCTAAACAATTAATGAGCTATGTATATATGTATCCACACATGCACATGTTAATCGCCTTATATATGTATATGTGGTTGAGTTTGTTTTAATGTATTGATACGTATTTAAATATTCATAAAACTATTAGAACGGGATATTCGCTTAGCTCCTAACAAGCTATTATCAATTTTCAGATTTGGCTCCTCTATAGGGAGCAAGAAGGGTGGTTAATATCACAGAACTTATATGTATACACAAATTAGGAGAAAAGGATAAAAATGGTCCCTTAATTATGATAGTAGGTTCAAAATAGTCCCTTAACTATGCACTTAACGGTTTTAGTCCTTTAAATTTGTTACCAGTTAACAAAAATGGTCCCTTAACTATGAGAGTAGGTTCAAAATAGTCCCTTAACTATGCACTTAACAGTTTTGGTCCTTTAAGTTTGTCATAAGTTGACAAAATGATCCCTTAACTATGAGGGTTGGTTAAAAATAGTCCCTTAAGTATGCACTTAACGGTTTGATAATGTTAGAAAATGGTGTCTCGAAACACAAAGACCGACAGACTCTATCGATTAAAACTGAGGGAATCCATCGACTAAATAAAATACACTAGACTTTAGAAATAAATTAGAAATAGCATAAACTAAAAAAGTTGTCACTACCAAAAACAAGCGAAAAAACCGATGGACGAAAACCGATGGATAAAATCGAGGGACACTATTTTTTTTTAAAATTTTTTATTGTTTTTTACGAAAACCAACGGAAGTCTATCGGTTATTTTTGAGGAAAAATGCACGGAAACTATTTAAAAAAAAAAAGAATCACTATACTGGAAGTATTTAGTTTTCTCTAGTTTTCAGTAAAAACGAATCTAGTGTATTTTACTTAGCGAATGGACTCCCTCGATTTTGATCGACAGAATCCGTCGGTCTTTGTGCTCCGAGACACTATTTTTTGACATTATCAAGTCTGTAGGTTTTTCCTCAGTTTTTTCCTATAACCGACTAACGTCTGTCGGTTTTGTTCCGAGTTATTTGACCGATCTAGAGTTCTCACTAATTCTTTCCTTTTTTTTCATAGTTCTCGTCAAATCTAACGAATAGAGTTCGATGAATATTTTGTCGAGACTAAAACTGTCAACTTATGGCAAACTTAAAGGACCAAAACCGTTAAGTGCATAGTTAAGGGACTATTTTGAACCTACTCTCATAGTTAAGGGACCATTTTTGTTAACTTGTAATAAACTTAAAGGACTAAAACCGTTAAGTGCATAGTTAAGGGACTATTTTGAACCTACTATCATAGTTAAGGGACCATTTTTGTCCTTTTCTCCACAAATTAGCAAGAGTTTTTTAACAAAATATATACAGTCCTGTAAAAATATACACAAAATTTACAATCTATAATTCTATATGTTGTTATATGTATTTCAAATGTTGTTTGTATGTCGTCTATATGTCATTGTATGTCCAGTGATTACATTGGACATACAAATAACATATGCTCGACATACAATTATTCCACCAGCAGACGACCACCAAAAAAGCCACCGTACCAATAATTACCGGTACAACATCTCCTTCAAAAACTTCTGCCCACCTTTATACAATTGCATATAAAATTATCTATATTTTAAAGCTAAGAATTAAAGCAGTATATATTTTTAAGCCAAAGTATTGGTTTTAAGCTCATATCGATGACTTATCATCGTAGCAGAGGTGAATTAATGGTATCGGTGGCTCAAAGACAAATTTTGAGAAAGACCTTAAAGAGCCTGTTTGGATGGGCTTATGCGTATTAGCTGCAAATAACTTATAAGCTAAAAAAATAAGTTAGGGTAGTCTAACTTTTTTTTTTTGGCTTATAAGTTGCTTTGGATAAGCTAAGTCAAATGGGCTCAATTATTTTTTGAGCTTATTTTAAACATAAAATGACTTTAAGCTGATCAGTCAAACGCTCAAAAAAACTGAAAAGAGCTTATAAGCCAATCCAAACGGGCTCTAAATGTCCTCCATTTGTTTCATTTTGTATATTAGTTTGATTCAACGCAAACTTTAAGAATGTATAAAAAAGAATTTGGATCTTGTGATCTTAAACAAAATATGTATATAACATATCAAAAACACCCTTCAAATCTTAAACATGACATGTCATTCTTATAACAAAATATGTCATTAATTGTAAATTAGAAATTAAATTGGAATTGAAAACTTACTAAATATAGAAAAATATATTATTTAAAACAAACTAAAAAGTAAAGTAACACACATAAATTGAAACAAAATAAATATTTGATAAGACACATATATTCTTTAGTTGATGCTTAAAAAATGAGTATTTAAAGTTATTGAAAATCAGAAGGTACTTAGAAGTTGAAACTGTGTCTGCATATGGATTACACTTGAAATAATAAATTTGATGAATGAAAATCATTATTTCACTTGAAATATATAGTCATCAAACCATTTTTTTTAAGTCTAAATATTCGATATCAGGTTGAAGTTAATTAAAATGATGCTAATTTAAGATTTGATAAAATAAAATATGTTATAAGAAGTAATGAGAGAGAATGAATTTTTTAAAACTTTAATGTATGAAAGAAATGGTTTGAAATTATTAAAAAAAAATATATATATCACATATACCATATAATGTTAGTACTTATTAATTTTGGGCCTAAACAAGTATTTTACTTGCATTAAGCTTGGGCCGGCTTTGCATCTTATCTGCTTTCGGTTCCTCTAATCGAAGATCTATATTGATAATTAATAGTATATATTTATTAGATTAGTGTAATTCCATGTGTAGAACTGTAGATAAGTTTTTTTTTCTTGATATTGTATATATAGTAAAAATAATAATTAATAATTAATTATATATATTTATTGGATTAGTGTAATTGCATCTGTAGATAAGTTTTTTTTTCTTGATATTGTATATATAGTTTTAAAAAAAAAGTCGTTCTTTTCCTTAAGCTAGAGCATTGACCTTTTTTCTTATCCGAAATTGCTTCATGCAATCCATCCGTTTGAGAATTAATGACACACAAATGACATTTTACTTTACTTTACTTTACTTACTATATTAGAAGAGTGGGTAATATAACAACAACAACAACAACAACCCAGTGAAATCCCACAACGTGAGGTCTGGGGAGGGTAGAGTGTACGCAGACCTTACTCCTACCAAGGTAGGACGGCTGTTTCCGAGAGACCCTCGGGCTCAATAAACACATAAAAAGAGATCACATAAGGCTAAGAGATTCAAAGTGATATGAAAATGAAGTAACGCAAGCGAAACAGATAACATAAAATAATCAAAGCATAGAAAATAACAGATAATAGCATAAATTAGAGCACAAGAAATTATACTATGATAATGCGACTACTAATAAGACAGGATAATGAGACTATCTACTACCCTTCTACCCTAATGTGGGTCCTCCAAACCCTCCTATCTAAGGTCATGTCCTCGGTAAGCTGTAACTGCGCCATGTCGTGTCTAATTACCTCTCCCCAATACTTCTTTGGCCTACCCCTACCTCGTCTGAAACCATCCATGGCCAACCTCTCACACCTCCGCACTGGGGCATCCGTGTCTCTCCTTTTCACATGCCCAAACCATCTCAATCTCGCTTCACCCATCTTGTCTTCCACCGAGGCCACTCCCACCTTGTCCCGAATATCCTCATTCCTAATGCTGTCACTCCTGGTGTGGCCACACATCCATCTCAACATTCTCATATCGGCAACTTTCATCTTTTGAACGTGAGAAATCTTAACTTGCCAACACTCCGCCCCATACAACATAGTCGGTCTAACCACCACTTTGTAGAACTTGCCCTTAAGTTGTGGTGGCACCTTCTTGTCACATAGCACTCCGGAAGCAAGCCTCCATTTCATCCACCCTGCCCCAATACGATGTGTGACATCATCGTCAATCTCCCCGCTACCTTGCATAATAGATCCAAGATACTTGAAACTACTTTTCTTCTGGATGGCTTGGGTACCAAGCCTCACTTCCAAGCCAGCCTTCTGAGGTGCTTCACTAAACTTACACTCTAAGTACTCTGTCTTGGTCCTACTCAGCTTAAACCCTTTAGACTCCAGAGTTTGTCTCCAATCCTCCAGCTTAGCATTAACTCCGCTACGAGTCTCGTCAATCAGGACTATGTCATCCGCGAAAAGCATACACCATGGCACCTCACCTTGAATTTGCCGCGTCAATACATCCATCACCAAGGCAAATAAGAACGGACTAAGAGCTGATCCTTGATGCAACCCCATCACAACTGGAAAGTGCTCTGAGTCTCCTCTTACTGTCCTTACCCTGGTTTTGGATCCCTCATACATGTCCTTGATCATCCTAATGTACGCCACAGGTACACCTTTAGCTTCCAAGCATCTCCATAGGATCTCTCTTGGAACTTTGCCGTAAGCCTTTTCTAGGTCGATGAATACCATGTGTAAGTCCCTCTTCCTCTCCCTATACTGCTCCATCAGTCTCCTCACAAGATGGATGGCTTCTGTAGTTGAGCGTCCGGCATGAATCCGAACTGATTCTCTGAAATAGACACGCCTTTCTTTACTCTCATCTCCACTACCCTTTCCCACACTTTCATAGTATGGCTTAGCAGCTTAATACCTCTATAGTTGTTGCAGCTCTGGATATCTCCCTTGTTCTTGTATAGAGAGACCATTACACTTGACCTCCATTCTTCAGGCATCATTGCCGTCTTAAAGATGACATTAAACAACCTAGTCAGCCACTCCAAACCTGCCGGGCCCGCACTCTTTCAAAATTCTCCAGGAATCTCGTCAGGTCCAGTCGCTCTTCCCCTGCGCATCCTACGAACAACACCCTTAACCTCCTCAACCTTAATACTCCTGCAATACCCAAAATCTTGATGTCTTCCTGAATGTTCTAAATCTCCCAACACAATGTCTCTGTCCCCTTCTTCATTTAAGAGTTTGGAGAAGTATGACTGCCATCTCCGTCTAATGAGAGTCTCCTCTACCAATACATTGCCATGCTCGTCTTTGATGCACTTCACTTGAACCACATCACGTGCCTTTCTCTCCCTCGCCTTGGCTAGCTTGAACAATTTTTTATCCCCTCCTTTCTCTTCTAGTTCAGCATAAAGACGTTCAAAAGCTGACGTTTTTGCCGTCGAAACCGCCAACTTCGCCTCCTTCCTCGCCATCTTATAAAGTTCCCTATTCGTCCACTGCTCCACCTCATCCTTGCTTTCTATCAACTTCGCATACGCCACCTTCTTTGCTTCCACCTTCCCTTGAACTTCTCCATTCCACCACCAGTCCCCTCGATGCTGGCCACGACTACCTGTCGAGACCCCCAACACTTCCCTTGCTACCGCCCTAATGCAACTAGCCGTCCTATCCCACATACTTGTCGCATCCCCACTACTATCCCAGGCCCCCATAACTTTCAATTTCTCTCCCATCTCCGCGGCACTAGTCGTGGTCAAACTCCCCCATCTGATCCTAGGTCGGTCATCCATGACCCTCTTCTTCCTCATCATCTTGATCCCTAGATCCATCACCAAGAGCTTATGCCGGGTTGTAAGATAGTCGCTCGGAATGACCTTAAAGTCTTTGCACAGACCTTTATCGTCCTTCATAAGGAGTAAAAAGTCTATTTGGGTCTTAGCCACTGAACTACGGAAGGTTATCAAATGCTCCTCCTTCTTTGGGAAACTCGAATTGGCTATCACCAACTCGAAAGCTCTTGTAAAATCCAAAAGTGAGACTCCTCCTCCATTCCTGTCCGCGAATCCAAAGCCTCCATGCACATCATCATAACCTCCCAAAATAGGTCTGATGTGCCCATTGAAATCACCTCCCACGAATAACTTCTCAGTAGGCGGTATGCCTCCCACTAATTCGTCCAAATCCTCCCAAAAGCGCCTCTTCTCCTCTTCGCCTAAGCCCGCTTGCGGCGCATATGCACTAATAATGTTCAAAGTGAGTCCTTCAACGACCACTTTAATCGACATCATCCTATCAGTGGCTCTCCTAACCTCTATCACCTGGTCTCTTAAATCACTGTCTACTAAAATGCCCACCCCATTTCTATACTTCGACCTACCAGAGAACCACAGCTTATACCCGTCTACCTCTTTAGCTTTAGGACCTACCCATTTAGTCTCTTGGACACAAGCTATATTAATCTTTCTCTTCTTAAGAATCTTAACTAGCTCTATGGACTTCCCCATTAACGTCCCAATGTTCCAAGACCCTAATCTCAACTTAGAGGCTCCTTTAACCCACTTACCCCTCCTAACCCTCGCCCCCGTCCCCGAACGAGAACATGACCCTAGTCTACCATCACTAACCAAAGCCACGAAAATAAGTATGAACTAATAAATTATTCAAAGGTCTAAAGTCAGCAAAATATAACTACAATTGTATGGACAAATAATGGATATGACAACCAGAGGTACTGATAGGCTCAAATTACACCTATTAATGATGTAAAGCGGACGTTGTCAAATATAGTAACCCAACAAGGTTGGGGTCAAATCCCACAGGGAATATGGAGAGAAAATAGTACTAATCGTATGCAATACTAGTCTTTAAATACTTTAGTTCTATTCCGGATAATTTGAATTGATTGTTTAATAATGTAGTTGAACACTTTGACTTAAAATGTAATAAATGTGAGAGAAAGACTAAGGTTGTGTTCCCCAATTTGATTAGATAGTATGCTTCAGGTTTCAATGTGATATACTTCTAATGGTTGTTCTATGAATATGCACTTGGTCTATTAAGGACGTCTTAATGTTTCCCAACAGTTAAGTCGTATTACCTCTTCATGATTCTTCCGAATGTAAAAGAGTTGCAATCGAAGAATGACCAAAAATGCCAATTTAGACTTGTTCTTATTCCTAAGTTAGTCCATTAAACGAGGGTTAACGCCTCGAGTCATTGTTATTCAATCTTACCAATATTAACTCTCTTTCCCAAGAACAGTTAATATAATGGCTTAGGATAATGCTTGCAATCATCATCCAACACTAAATCACAAATATGGAATAAATAATAACAACCATTATGCATATATCAATAATAGAAACCCATTCACATAATATCCACCATGGGATCCACAACCTTAGTTGTGAGTTTAGCTACTCATAATATTAGATAACAAAGAAAGCTTACAAGTAAACATAATGAACTTACAATGCAATTACAAGGTGGAATGAGAGTGAAGTTCTTGTCTTAAATGCTCCAACAAATCCTAAGATTAGGAACCTAGGGTTTGTGCCTCCAAAACAAAATCTAAATAATGAATTAAAACCCTACATTAAGTATTTATAGAGCCAAAAATCGCGCCAAGTTTCTGGACAAAAAGGCCCTTACGCTGAATTGTTACGGATTGTAACTCAGGTTACGGTCCGTCCTTCGCTTCGTATTTTTGTCTATTTGTTGTTACGGTCACCATGCGACGGACCGTAACCTATGTTACGGTCCGTCCTTCTGAGGCGTAACTTGTGGCTTTTCTTGGCAAATCTCTGGAAATTTGACTGATGTTACGGTGATATGTTACGGACCGTAACATGCGTTACGGACTGTAACATGACACCGTAACACTGATGATTTCATTGCAAACTCTCTGGAAATTTAGCTGATGTTACGGCTCAACGTTACGGACCGTAACATGGGTTACGGACCGTAACATCCTTTCGTAACACCGATAAAGTTCATAAAACTTTATGGAAATTTGGCTCCTGTTACGGTTCAATGTTACGGAGCGTAACATGGGTTACGGAGGCAGTTATGGTCCGTAACATGAGTTACGGACCGTCGTTTAGCTCCAATTTGTCCGTTATTCAGCATTTCATCTCATTTCTGCTTCTTAGTTAACCACCCCTATAAAACACAAAAATATCATAAAAAATAACGTAAAAATACTTAAAAACAAGCAATATTTCTAGTCGCAAAGGCATAGAATGTGACAAAATTCGCGGCACATCAGGTACCAACTCCAGTTGGACTGAACCTGGTTTCGCCAGAAAATACTGTTCATGGCCGAGTACTGTTCACGGTCGAGTACTGTTCACAGCCGGAAAAATGTTCACAAATACCTGAAAGGGAGAAGAGAATAGGGGGAGAAAAGAAGAAAAGAAAAATAAAAGAAAAAGGGAAAAAGGAGAGAAAAAGAGGGCTGGCCGGAAAAAGTCGCCGGAGATGGCGCAGCTGTGTACTGGCAGCGCCAGGAGCAGATTTATAAAGGAAAAAAAAAGAGAAGAGAAGAAGAAGAGGAGAAGAAGAAAAGGAAAGAGACAAAAAAAGTAAATCTAGCCGGAAAAAGTGGTCGGCGTTACCTGATCGCCGGCGTTACCTGGTCGCCGAAGTCACCTGAACAGTGGTGACGTATGGTCGCCAGACGGGGTGGTGGGTGGGCAGATCTGGGAGAGAGCAGAGGAGAGAGAAAGCGTGGGTAATATAATTAAATAAAAACTAAAAAATTATGGTGGGCCTACTCTTCTATAATAGTAGTAAAAAAAAATTAAGACTTTTTTTTTTGTTTTCCAATTAAGTTTTGGGTGCACCTTTCTCTACCAAATTTATGAAAAACATGCTGTGTGTTTCAAGAAATCATGGCCTGTTATCCGACAGGATGTGACAGAAGCTATCACAGAGTTCTTCCATACTGGTAAAATGTTTAAAGCTATCAATTGTACTACAATTACCCTTATTCTTAAAATTCATAAGCTTGAAACTATCAAGGACTTCAGACCTATATCCTGTTGCACCATTCTCTATTAGTCGATTTCCAAAATCCTGGCTAAGAGACTCCAAAAGGTCATGGCACATATCATTTGTTTTGCACAATATGGGTTTGGACAATCTGGATTTATCCCAGGTAGAAAGATAAGGGAAAATGTAATACTTGCACATGAGCTTGTTCAAGTTTAATCTAGAAAGCATATCTCCTCTAGATGCATGATTAAAATCGACCTTCAGAAATTCTATGACTCTGTTGAGTGAATTTTCTTACAGAAACTCCTAGAGGAACTTGGCTTCCCAAGTAGGCTTATCTCTTGATTGCTTAGAGTGTGTTAAGGTTGTCAACTATACCATCCTTATTAAAGGTGAACCCATTGTCCTCTTTGATGTTGCTAAAGGTTTGAAGCAAGGGGACCCCATATCCCCTTTCCTCTTTGCCATTTGTATGGAATATCTTAGTAAGTGCTTTCATTGGTTTACAAAGCAATCCAGAGTTCTAGTACCATCTGTGTTCAAAGATCGGCATTGCCCGTCTTAGTTTTGCTGATGGTTTACTTTTATTTACAGGGTGTTCTTTTGTCTATTAAAGCTTTATATTCTTGTTCTTGCAAGCAAACTTACAAAAAAGCTCAGTCTATTTTGGTGGGGAGAATCAGGCAACCCGGACAACTATTTTGCATCACCTTGGTTTTGGCCCAGGAGAACTGCCTTTTAAGTACCTAGACATTCCTTCTAAAATAAGAAGGTGCAGAGGCAGAGCCAGGATTTGAGGTTTCTGGGTTCGAATTAAGTCAAGACAACAACCTTAATCAAATATATAACAACCATCAAACTAACGAGTAAGTACGGGTGGGCGTTTGGTTATTCGATTTTTGGTTATTCGAATGTGTGTACCGAACAACATTTGATTTTTTTCAAGTTCGCTTTGATTTTTTCTGTATGAGCTTGATTAATGAGCTGTTTTTCAACTTTTAAAATGAGCTACTCTTTAAATTAAAATGGGTTGATTATGTATATCCAAAGAACTAGAGAATTTGTAACCAAAGATAGAACTTTTGTTTGATGGAGGACAATAGGCGTGTCATAGTCTTCTGTTTTTATGTAATCTTTTTTATTTTTTTGTTTTTTAAAAGCGCATAGCAAAAAACAAAAAAGGAATATTGGAACTGGATTTTGAACCCACGTCTCATAGAGCAGAAGGTTTTGCTAGCCAATTAGGCAGCACTGAACCATCCACTATTTTTGTTAGTGGGTTCAATTGTATTATATTCATATATATTCACTGGATTATGTAGTGCTAATACAGGGTTTATGGAAAAGCTATTGGGTTTTTCCAAACTCCTGCGTTGCATTGTAGTTCCGCCATTGGGAAGGTGTCTATTATTTAGTGGAAACCCCTAATACATAAAATTACTGCTAGAATATCCTCTTAGACTGTCAAGAAGCAATCTTATGTCGGAAGAATACAAATAGTACAAACTGTTCTTTTTGCTATTCAAGCATTTTGGGCTCAATTATTTATTATCCTTGCCAAGGTACTAAAACTTATTAATGGTACTATAGAAGTTATATTTGGTCTGATACTAATGAGATTACAAAGAAGTCTATCATTGCTTGGGAAAGAGAGCATGCCTTAAGCTTATGGTAAGCTAAACCTATCAAACTTGCAAGTGTGGAACAAAGTTGCTATAGCTAAAACTTGTTGGGATCTGGGAAATAAAGAGGACACACTCTGGATCAAATGTATACATTCCTACTATATCAAGGGTAAACTACTTAGGGAAATTCCTATTCTTGGTCAAACCTGTTGGATAGTGAGGAAAATTATTGGTGCTAGAGATACTCTTGCTCAAGTTCATGGTGATTTTTACAAGGGCAAGAGTATTATCAGACATCTATACCATCTTTTGCTTGGTAGGACTCCTCTTGTACCTTGAAAGTGCTTTATGTTCTAGAATTCTGCAAGACCAAAAGCCATCTTTATTAAGTGGATTCATCTTCATGGGAGGTTGCTTACTGCTGAAAGGATGCTTAAATGGGGTATTGATGTGGATCCAAAGTGTACCCCCTATAAATAACATAATGAGCCGAAGGAACACCTCTTTGTTACCTGTTCTTTTTACTCTACACCTATGGTCCAGAATTTTGGTGTGGTTGCAAAAGAGTCTTTCCCTTGGAGATAATTGGGATTGTTGTAGGCTGTGCGTCCACCAAACAGTATGCGAGGGACATGGTTGTGTACTTGCTCCCTTATGCAATGCAGTAAGCAAAAAAGGCACGATTTTACCATGAAAAACTCCTTGCTTAAGGGATTAAAAACCACGACCTATCCCGGTAGGATTTCAACTCCACTACACGAGCAACTTCAGGTTACAACTCTATCATAAGCTAGGAATTAACTCCCATAATCCCTTACCCTTATAATAACACTTATACAACCTAAGAACTAACCCTCATAGTCCCTCCTCACTTGTAATACTCCGATTGCAAGCACCTCCACTTGACTTTGCAAGCTCTTCCACTTGACTAACTCTATCCAAGGACCACTAATACATCTAGACTAACTCTAGCCTAGTGTACCACTCAAAACTTGTGGAAACACACTTCCAACAAGCACACTTTGAGAATTTAAGATACCTACAACCAGCTTTTAAACAAGAAGAGTAGGTTTACAGTTTAAGCACAAATGAACAGAGACTTACAACAACATAAAGAACATAAACTAATTCTGTGTCTGAATCGGGTTCTTTAGTTTTGAAAGTGACTTGTTCTTGAGAGAACTTGAGAACTTGTGACGGCGAAGATTTGCTCGATTTTGATTCGGTTTTCAAGTCTACTCAATATTTTGCCATCATGTTGTATACATAGTCTACCCAATATGTTGTCATCATGTTGTGTATAGAGTAGGAGCATGCGGGATGGATAAAGACCACTTGTTCACTTTGACCTAAAGCATGGGCCAGCTCAGTATTGTACTTGTGTGCAATAAGTGGCTTCGCTTTACAGCTGTCTCTGCCGACAGTGCAAGGTGCACAGAGAGCATATTACAGGCCCGGTCTCTTATCTGGTTCTGAAACAGTTTGACAATCATCCAAACACAGATGCACTTGGAACTATCAGGATCAGTATATACTATGGGCTTCTTAAGCTACCAAGGACAAATCCCTTAAAAGCTTGCATCTTCAGGATGCATGCTCTTTGTTAAAGTCACACGTGCTATTTGGATTGAGAGGAACCACCGAGTCTTTCAACAGTCATTTAGAGAGGTGGAAAGCATAGCTAGGGAGGTTGCATATGTTTGCAATGTTAGAGCTACTCCTAGTTATGCACAGTTGCTACGTAGTTATAGTTTTTGAGTTTGGTGTTATCTGATGTAAATTTTTTGGTCCTTAGATGTGTCTGCTGATGTCCAGAACCTGAGATAGCAAGTTGTGACTAATGTTATGCTATGATTTTGTAATTTGCGCCCTTGGTGATTAATACAATTGGTGGTTACTAAAAAATTATTATATTTAACGAAAACATATAAAAATAAACAGTTGGAACTCCATTATTGGCCGCCCAAACTTTTTTTTTGTTATCCTCGATAGCATGCATGTATGTTATTCATGAAATTAACTCAAGTTATCATATGTAAAAAATATACATTATATTGGTCCAAAGGATCAAATGGTAAGTCAAACTCAACACGTGGTACATCTTGGTATAGTCTACAAAATATAATCTATTCGAGCGGCAATAATTAAGAAAAAAATATGTGTTGCATGTGTTGAATTTAGATCCACACGTTGGATTTAAGGTAGATAGCAACTTATCAAATAGATACTTCTTGGCAGTTTAACACGTGACATATTTTGAATCACGTATAGTTTTATGAAAATAATTTTTTTGGCTATTATGTGAACATGAAATTTTTGGTTACGTTCTTAAAGGTCAAGAATCAGTTTGGTGCATTGCTATTGGGACTGTTGGAATACTTGGTATTGATTATATGAGAAAATGAATTTTGAAGCGAGAAGAAGCCCGATGCACCGTACCCAACGAAGACCCAAATGGGTGCTATGGCGAGTGTGATGCTGTGGCACCCAATTTGGGTGCTGTGGCGAGTCCGACACGTTTGGCACCCAATTTGGGTGGTATGGCGAGTGCGACGCGACCGCTACAACATCCGAATTTTTCTGCTTGTCTTTGAAAAGGCACTTGCTGGTAATGGTTGGCTTTGTTACCAACAGACTTCTAAAGGTACTATAAGTACCGTATCTCCGCCAAAACGAAAAATTGTAACAAACATTAGATTATAAATCTATAATTTCAAAAATGTAATGAGCTCAGTTATAAATCCCTACAAAAATCTTAAATACCTGTCGATTGTTAGGTGTGGAATTGACCAACAAGTCAATTCTTTTGTTCACATAGTCGTGATGTAAGCGCTTACCTCATCTTAGTCGTGATGTAAGCGCTTACCTCATCATAGGAAATTCATTCCTATAAATAGGCACACCAAGATCATTTGCAAAACACACAAAAAATTGAAGAAGACAACACATCTCATAGAGAGAAAAATCTAAGAGAAATACTCTTAGTGAAAGGCCTAAGTAAGAGAAGGTCTTTGAGAGAATTTTCTGTGGTAAAATTCTCGAGTGTAATTGGGATTGGGGTTGTGAGGTTGAGTGTTGTAAACACTTGTAATATTTCTTCTTTAATAAGATCTGCAGCAGCAACGTGGACGTAGCTCTCACATTGAGGGTGAACCACTATAAATATGTGTGTTATTTATTCTTCGCTTACATCACGACGTAAGTAGGTTCTGTTTAAGGAGGTTGGTATTTAAGTGGTCCAGCTGTGACCCTCTAATCTTTCCTGGGAACCTGCTTACAAAGGTCGGATTTGGGATTCAAATCCTAACAACTGGTATCAGAGCAACAGGTTGTGTTGTGATTTAGAAACGATGGGAGGCGAAGATGGTACGACGCACGGCATCGGTAAATTCGATGGTACAGACTTTGCGTTCTGGAGAATGCAAATTGAAGATTATTTATATGGCAAAAAGCTTCATGAACCTCTGAGTCCGAAACCAGAGGAGATGAAGCAAGCAGATTGGGATCTTCTCGACAGACAAGTTCTGGGATTCATTCGGCTAACGTTGTCGAAGAACGTTGCTCACAACGTGGCAAAGGAGAAGACCACCGTAGATATGATGAAGGTATTGTCTGACATGTATGAGAAACCTTCGGCAAATAATAAGGTATTTCTCATGAAGAAACTATTTCATCTAAAGATGATGGAAAACGCTCATGTTGCTACACACGTAAATGAATTCAATACCATTGTAAATCAATTGTCATCGGTAAAAAAAATTGATTTCGATGATGAAGTGCAAGCTCTAATTTTATTGGCATCCCTACCAAATAGCTGGGAGCCAATGAGAGCAGCGGTTAGTAATTCTGTCGGCAGTGATAAACTAAAGTTCAACGATGTTAGGGATCGTATCCTTGCTGAGGAGGTGCGCAGGACAGATTCGGGAGAGGCATCGACGAGCTCTGCTTTTAATGTTGAAAACAGAAGCAGAAATTATGACAGAAACTACAACCGAAATAGGGGCAGATCGAAGTCAAGATATGGCAGGGGTCAATCCAGACCAGGACGAACATTTGAGTGTTGGAACTGTGGAAAACCAGGTCACTTCAAGAAGAACTGCAGGGCGCCAAATAAGGAGGACAACAAGGGGGATGGAATCAATGCTGCTATGGAAGACATTGGCGATGCGTTATTGCTATCGGTTGACAGCCGGATAGACTCTTGGGTGCTTGACTCAGGAGCGTCCTTTCATACCACCCCACATCATGATATAATGACAAACTACGTGGCTGGGAATCTCGGCAAAGTTTATTTAGCCGATGGAGAGCCGCTAAATGTTGTTGGCACGGGAGACATTAATTTGAAGATGTCAAATGGATCCTCGTGGAAGATTACAAAAGTTAGACATGTTCCAAAGCTGATGCGAAACTTGATCTCAGTAGGTCAGCTTGATGATGAGGGATATGATCTCAATTTTGGTAATGGGTCTTGGAAGGTGGCGAAAGGTGCTATGGTAGTTGGTCGAGGAAAGAAAATTGGCACTCTCTACATGACGACTAGCTGTCGTGATACTGTTGCTGTGGTTGACAACATAAAGAAGACAGATTTGTGGCATTGTCGGCTGGGACATATCAGCCAGAAGGGGATGAAGCTGTTGGTGACAAATGGTTTAATTCCGGAGCTGAAGACGGTGGACCTTCATACGTGTGAGAGCTGCATTCTCGGAAAACAAAAGCGAGTAAGCTTCTTAAATGCAGGCAGGGAGTTGAAGGTCGAGAAGCTGGAATTGGTGCACACAGATGTGTAGGGACCTACCACTGTCCCCTCTCTTGGAGGATCACACTACTACGTGACCTTCATTGATGATTCAACCAGGAAGGTATGGGTTTATTTTATGAAAAATAAATCTGATGTATTTAGTGTATTCAAAAGATGGAAAGCCATGGTCGAGAATGAAACAAACCTCAAGTTGAAGTGTTTGAGGTCCGACAACGACGGAGAATACGCTGATGGTGATTTCAAACGGTACTGTGCCGATAATGGGATCAAGATGATGAAGACTATTCCTGGAACGCCGCAACAAAATGGAGTAGCTGAAAGAATGAACCGAAAGTTGAACGAGCGTGCTCGGAGTATGAGGATACACTCTGGACTGCCCAAGACATTCTGGGCAGATGCAATCAATACCGCGGCCTTCTTAATTAACCGAGGACCGTCAGTTCCCTTGGATTTCAGAATTCCAGAAGAAGTCTAGAGTGGCAAGAAGGTAAATCTTTCATTTCTGAAAGTGTTTGGCTGCTTATCATATATTCATAATGATGATACGGCTAGAAGCAAACTTGATCCAAAATCAAAGAAGTGTTACTTTATTGGCTATGGTGACACCGATCTTGGTTACCGATTTTGGGATGAACAAAATCGGAAGATCATCCGAAGCAGGAATGTTGTCTTCAACGAAGAGGTACTGTACAAAGACAAGCTGCAAAAGAATTCAGAATGTCAGGACAAGGAATCGGAAATAGTCGATTTGAGGGACTTTCCGACACCTGAGCCGCAGCCAGGTACAACCGAGGCAGAGGAACAAACAATCCGAGAAGGTGCTGATGAAAGTGTTGATTCTGAAACAAATCAACAGACGCCAATCACAGAACTGCGTAGATCATCCAGAATCAGGAAGCCGATTCACAGGTACTCTCCATCCCTCAACTACATTCTACTCACTGATAGAGGGGAGCCGGAATGTTATGAAGAAGCAATGCAAGTCGATGAATCGACCAAGTGGGAGCAGGCAATGAAAGATGAAATGGATTCACTATCGGCAAATCATACATGGGAGTTAGCCGAGTTTCCAAAGGATAAGAAGGCATTGCAAAATAAATGGGTTTATCAGATAAAGGAAGAACCCAATGGAACTAAGCCAGTCAGCACTCCCTTGGTTGGACACTTTCGGTTGTCAAAGGATCAGTCGCCGACAACCGAGGATGAGAAGAAGCAGATGGACAATATACCTTATGCATCTGCAATCGGTAGTCTTATGTATGCAATGATATGTACAAGGCCAGACATTGCACATGCAGTGGGAGTTGTCAGCCGATTTATGAGCAATCCGGGAAAGCAACACTGGGAGGCTGTGAAGTGGATATTTAGATATTTGAAAGGCAGCTCGAGTTCAGCTCTGTATTTTCGAAAATCAAAAATAGGATTGCAAGGGTATGTTGATGCTGACAACAGTGGTGATATTGATAGCAGAAAGAGCATATCCGGGTATGTTTACACCTTCGGAGGTACTGCAATCTCTTGGGTTTCCAAGTTGCAAAAGATAGTAGCTCTCTCTAGTTGTGAGGCTGAGTACGTTGCTGTGACGGAGGCCACAAAGGAAATGATGTGGCTATAATCTTTTCTGCGGGAATTGGATCAGGACCATGAGGGAAGTGTGCTACATTGTGATAGCCAAAGTGTCATTCATTTGGCAAAGAACCCGGTCTACCATGCTCGAACGAAGCACATACAACTCCGGTACCATTTCATTAGATCAGCTTGAGAAGATCGTAGGGAGTCATAATCCAGCAGACATGCTGACAAAGGCAGTGACGATAGACAAACTGAAGCTATGCTCAGCTTCAATTGGCCTGCACGAAGTATGAAACTAGGAAAGAGTTGCTGCATCGATCAAAGTGTGAGGACAAATTAAAATTAGTCTTCAAGTGGGAGATTTGTTAGGTGTGGAATTGACCAACAAGTCAATTCTTTTGTTCACATAGTCGTGATGTAAGCGCTTACCTCATCTTAGTCGTGATGTAATCGCTTACCTCATCATAGGAAATTCATTCCTATAAATAGGCACACCAAGATCATTTGCAAAACACACCAAAAATTGAAGAAGACAACACATCCCATAGAGAGAAAAATCTAAGAGAAATACTCTTAGTGAAAGGCCTAAGTAAGAGAAGGTCTTTGAGAGAATTTTCTGTGGTAAAATTCTTAAGTGTAATTGGGATTGGGGTTGTGAGGTTGAGTGTTGTAAACACTTGTAATATTTATTCTTTAATAAGATCTGCAGCAGCAACGTGGACGTAGCTCTCACATTGAGGGTGAACCACTATAAATCTGTGTGTTATTTATTCTTCGCTTACATCACGGCGTAAATAGGTTCGGTCTAAGGAGGTTGGTATTTAAGTGATCCAGCTGTAACCCTCCAATCTTTCCTGGGAACCTTCTTACAAAGGTTGGATTTGGGATTCAAATCCTAACATCGATTTGCAGAAACGAGAAAAATCAATTTGTTGAATCTGCTGCAGAAAGATCCTAAATCTCATTTTCGAATAAAAGAAGGAAAAGGGTACCCATTGATATTGATTTTCAAGATTAATTCAATGTGCAGATCGAGAATTGTACAATACAATCCTGTGAAGTTAGATGATGAATAGTTGGCTGAACTGCCAGAAATTTACCAATCAATAGACAGAAACGATTGGCGCGCTATTGAGGTGTCTGAATTGATAAAGTGGTGGCCAAAAACGATTGGTCGTTCATGGTGTCTGACTCGAGCTTGGCACGCAATTGAGGTCCCTTGGTTTAAAAAAAATGTTGATCAACTCGAAACCATTGATTTAAGATCAAGGGAGTTGATTATCCCAACCCCAAAATGATAACGGAGTAAAGTGGGCTTTCTTATGACAGATTTAGTAGAGTGATTTATAAAGAAAAACTCTAAGTTGAGTAACTTTATTGATGCAAAATAAAATTCAATGACTTTACTACATAATTTCTCATAATTGAGTAACCTTTTGAGATATTTACTCCAAATATCAGCAATAAAGCACCTGTGAAGTTAGATAATGAACGGTGAGAAATTTTCCAATCATTAGACCGAAACGATTGGCGCGCTATTGAGGTGTCTGAATTGATAAAGTGGTGGCCAGTGGTTCATCGGTGTCTGACTCGAGCTTGGCGTGATATTGAGGTCCCGTGGTTTAAAACAAGTGTTGATCAACTCGAAATTTTGATTCAAAAGGCTAATAGAAACTACAATGGCCTTGTTGAGCTTGTTTCGCCTATTGAGCTTGTTTTGCCTGTTGCACCCGAAATTTTTCCAGCGAAGTCCTGTTACACGGAGGAGTAGTTGAAACATCTTGAAGATTCAGGCATAAAAAGTGGAGCTGCTCTCTTGGTTTATCAGTCTGATACTTGCATTCTGGGTTCACAAAGGTTTATCAGGGCTTGAATTGCACTGCCACTCTGTATTTCAACTAACGAGAACGAATGGAACATTTATGTTGTTATCATGCAGGTTGATGCATTTATGTAGATTTTTCCTCCAAGGATTAAAAAAGAAACCAAATACGACAACCACAATTTAGGATACCAATAAACCAAAAATGGTTAGAACTAAATTGAGTACAACTAATATTGTTACGATGGGCATTTGCAAAACAAGAAGAGCACATTTGGCTTGCATTATTCTTCTTTCACTTGCTTATTACAAAATCCATGTCTTTGAGAAACATTAATTGAAAATCAAATGGAAATGCTATAAGGTACACCTTTTCCAGTAACTCCAGGACCAGAAAATGGTTTCAATAATTCATAAGGCAGAACTCCAGCTCCATTTCTATTCATCAAATTAGGATCACCATTTCTAGCATCAATAATCCCTTCAAGCTCCTTCAATTTCCCAGAAAATACTTCGAACTCCGCGTTAATTACTGGATTTTCAGCCCAGTAAGGTTCAATTTTTTCTCCAATGTACTCTTCATCTGGTGAATGGTTTGATAAAACATCCAAAATTGCCATTACTTTTGTTGCCTGAAGTTGTGAAGGGAAGCATTTTAATAGTGCCTCTTCAGGTTTGTTCAAGAAACACTCCCATTCTTCAGGTGTTGAATCCTCAGTTGGCATTTTTAACCTAGCAATTGTTGGCCTATTGGGAATAATAGCCTACATATACAATAGAAGAGTCAGTATTTTAAGAGTTGAGGACATATATATATATATATATATATATATGTGTGTGTAAACACAATAAGTAGTAAAATAATTTTTTCATTTTAAAGAAATTAGGATAGAGTGGATGGGATGATGATTGTACACTCACTATTAAAAAAATGAGAATTTCCGATGGGAAGGTCGATGGAAATTCACGTTTTTAAGTAGTGACTATAAAGGATTACTGACAATGGAAAGATTTTTTACACTATCAGTGTAAATTTACTATGATAACAGGTTAGTTACAAATGTTTACCTACATGTTAACCAACTGATAGTTATCGTGAAGATTTACTTATAATTAACTTCTAAGTGATATGATTGCATAGATTTTTTAAAAACTTATATATGCTAAAGGATAGCCTGGTGCATTAAGCATTCCGGATTCACAGAACGTCCGGGGAAGGCCCAATCTACCCTTACGCGAGCATCAATGACTTATTCCAGATCCCGAACTGGTGACCTATAGATCAAAATAATTTTACCGTTGTTTCTAGGCTTCCCTTCATCTAACTTATATATATACTGATAATATAAAAGAACTCTGATACTATCAGATTATTTAAAAGAATCTACAAGCAACTGTTCATAGTAAGTGAAATTATAAATATGGAAATGTAAAGCAAAAAAGCTAAGGTGAGTACCTGCATAGCTGTATTGTCCAAAGTTAACAACAGCATGATGGCCAGAAGTTACCCAAACTATTGTTGTGATAATTTTAATCAAGTCATT
Source organism: Lycium barbarum (assembly GCF_019175385.1). Taxonomy (NCBI): domain Eukaryota; kingdom Viridiplantae; phylum Streptophyta; class Magnoliopsida; order Solanales; family Solanaceae; genus Lycium; species Lycium barbarum. The sequence goes on along the minus strand of NC_083338.1, from coordinate 6,135,074 downwards.
TGAGGTTTTCAACTCTGGCCACCATAGCTCATCTTTCTTGTCACCATGGCCAACATTTTTAATCTCTGACCACCAAGCTTGGATTTCTTTGTCAGATTCAATGAGATTTGTTTCTGGATAATAATTATTGACATAGTCTGTTACCCATTGTTTAAGGATGTCCCAAAGTACTAAACCATCATTGGCAAAAGGGTAATCTTCTATTGCTAGTTTCAAACCATATGGTGCACTTGGATCTTCCACAGCCATTCCCCTGGAAATTTTGCACAAATAACATGTTAGTGGAAGCAGGGTTGGAGGGGGCACAAGGTTCGGACCCTCGTTTGTCGGAAAATTATACTGTATATTAAGATTAAAATTATATTTATGTAAATCTAGTAAATAATGAATCTTCCCCTCTTATGTCGTACTGATATACAAAATAGCGTCTTGATTCAGAATTCTTTTCACCTTGTAGTAGCAATCAACAAAAAATCATATCTTATAGTCTAGGTCTTGATAATTAAAATAGGATACAAGTTATATATACTGACAGTGCAAAAAAATTTAAAGTACTTGTGTAGACTTGTGGTAGTAGGGTAGTTATCATTTTTTATTGGGTAACCAATTAAGGTTTATTATAGAGATTTACTTGTAAATACATTATAATTTATAACTGACCTAATTGTATGAATATTTTTATAATGTCAATGCATAGAATTTAAACTCAACAAAACCTAACAGAAGATTAGTGACCAAGAAAAGTTGTTTTAAGGTGGTAAGTATCCCTCCATTTTTAACCAAAAGTCTCGGATTCAACCCCTGTGAATGGAGTCCCCTTTGATTGGGAGCTTTTTAACTCTAATGTGGGATTTCCCAAGTGAATTTGAATTAGTTGGGCCAAAATGGATAGCGGAAACTAGGTGGAACCCCCCCCCCCCCCCCCCCCCCCCGCCCAAAAAAAAAATAGTGACTACTCAAGGTTGTGGTAGGATGGTAAGCACCCTCTCCATCTTTAACCAGATATCTCGGGTTATACTTCTATGAATGGAGTTACTATAGTTCGGAGCGTTTTACCCCCGAAGTAAAACTTTTCATCGCGAATTTGAATTAATCAAGTCCTAAAGCGAATACTGAACATTGACTCGGAAACCAAAAAACAGAATATTAGTGAATTATTACCTGCTGATAAGGTTTTCTGGGAGTGCCTCTTGGTCAAATCTCCATTCAACACCATAAGCAACAGCGCTCAACTCACATGCATACTTGCCAGGGAAAAATGAACTCTCAATAATGCCATCAGCATTAATAAGTGCTTCTCTAGCTAAGGCATTTATCTCCATTGTGTATCTGAAGTGAGGATGCAATAATCTGTATATTGGGTGCATTGCACTTAGTTGCCTATTAGTTGCTATAATGTATGGCTCTGTACAACAATGAGTTCTTAGCCTGCAAAATTTTATAAATAGCAATTACGAGCTTGATGAGAAGTGTTGAAACTAATAATAAACAATTAATATATTTTTAAAAAGGTGTTGATACACATCTTTAATGGTTAAATGACTAAAATACCGTTAGAGTTGTTTACCAAAAAAAAATTAAAAGATTTCTTCACAATGAGAAATGAACGATGGGAATTAGATGTAGGGGAAGTTAAGTGTTTTGAAATGAAAAGGGTATATCAAGAACTGAAAAACATATTATGGATAAAATAGTAAAAATCTTGATAAAACTAAAATTGCTTAGAACTTGAAAAGGCATAAGTTGCACCTCATGCAGGTGACTGATTAACTTATGATTTTTTATTGACTTTAGTTTATAAGCACTTCTGATGTTTACCAAGTACATGGATAAGTCAAAAAGTTCTTATTAGCTAATTTGACCTGCTTATAAACTTATTTAAATGTCGTCTAAGTAATAGAGTAATGTAAGGAGTCAAGTCACAAAGAGTTTAAGTTATATGCACCATTAGCTTAAGGAATTTGTATACCATCAAGACATCTTTACTTGTTGTAACATGTAACTTATCTTATCTTCAAAATTACGCAGACGTTTTAAGAAAACTTATATGTAACATCTTTTAGGTGATGTTATAGTATATAAATCCATTACAATGCTGATACTTTGTTGTCTGTACTCTTTACTAATGCCAACGGGTACATGCGTGTCGGATCCTCCAAAAATCTCCAAAAGGAGTGCATTTTTGGAGAATCCTACAGGGGTGCATGCAACAACATTTAGGAGAGTCATAACAACATAGACTGCCAGTGTATATAACTTAAAATACATTGACAAAGTTCATGTATCATCACTTACCAGTGACTAACTAGTTGGTGATAGCCAGAGTCATGAGACAGAACATGAGCTTTAGCTAATTTCCATAGCCAATCACCAGTGGCATGCCAAGTTGGGCAATAAACTTCCTTCCATTGAGGTTTATCATCTACTGGTGGCCTAGTTAGCTCAATTGCCAAAGGTCTCAATGTGCCATCAGATGTCAAGAAGAACACACTTCTTGATCCATAAACTACTTTCTCTTTGAGTTCATTCACTTTGTTGACATATGGCAACAACAAATCATGATAATCTAGGAGGAATAACTTCTTTTGTTGAATTGCCTGCATTGGTTATGTGTAATTCAAGAATTAAAATCACGAGGAAGACTTTATAGATCATGTGTCTATGTAGCTCGAATTCTTCAAAAATGTCATCGGTGTGTGTAGGATCTGTTTGGAGGATCTGTTTTTTTGGAGAATTTGCGTAACATAGGATCATGTATAATCATGTAGCTGACGCGGCGCTTGTCAGTGGATTATTTGCACAGTGTGGTCTTTTTTTAGGCCACAGTTTAACTTTGTCTCTTGTTAGCTCAGCGGGCTGAATTTCGCCTTTATAAATAGGGACATTACGTACCCACTGTGCCAAGGTGGTCAAAAAAAGTTGTGTGAAAAAAAAAAAAACCTCCATACTTATTCAGAAAAGAAATTAAAAAAAATACCCAGCATGTATGTATGTTATATATTGTCTGAGTATACAACTCACATATCGTATATCTTCCGGGTACATAGCAGTGTAATTCAACTATTCTTATTGTTGTATATCATTAATGTATACAAAAAGTGAACTATATACCAGAAGGTATAAAACGTTCATATACTTGTTGCTGTGTAATTTATACCACGTTTGGTATAAGGTATAGATTTATCCCGGGATTATTTTATACCTTGTACCAAACGTGGTATAAAAATTAGTGCTGGAATAACTCAACTTATACCTTCTTAACCCACTTATACTGGGATTATTTTATACCATCTTTTAGATGGTATAAAATAATACCAACTGATGGGATAAATTAGTCCCGGAATTGTAATCCCGGGACTATTTTGACCTCTAACCAAACGACCACTAAGGGAAAAACTTTGGAAACGAGTACGAGCTGGGTAAATATTTTATTCCACCTAGATAATCATGAAAATATACCCTTATTAAATGTAGTTAGCTGATTCTTTTTCTTTACAGACAAATTTAGCCCATTGAACTAACGGGGGGACAATGGCCTAGAAAAGCCATTTGTGCAAATAAAAGAAGAAAGAAGGATTTGTTTGTACCTCTTCAACAGTCATAATTCCTCCAACTTCTAGCTCAATTAGCTCTTTTGTGATTTTTGATTCTGGAGGTCCATAGACCTTAGGGTCTAGCTTGCTCTTCAATGGCCATTCCTGGATTTTCATGAAGTATTTTAGCTCAAAATGTTTCAATCAATAAATTGTAACTCTTTCCCAAAATGTATGCTCTTATTTATAAATATACATAGCATATACATTTGCTGGCTATTTACAAATTTACAAAACCTATACACTGATATATATATGTTACAGGTATAGTATATGTGTGTTATATATAATATATGTATATTTAAATGTAAATATACATTTGTTGGCTATTTTATAAACTAGATCACTCACAGGCCACAGGTGTGGAGCTGTAATTTTCCAATAGGATATACATTTGCTGGCTATTTTATAAACTAGATCACCCACAAGCCACATGCATTGGGCTGTAATTTTCCAAGATAGGCCTCACAAAAGCTTATAGTCATGGCATGTATGGATACATATATAGCACAAGAAATTTTGATCTGATCAGTGTGTTTTTACCAGCTGTAACAAGTCATTTACCAATCTTTTGCTGGTTACCAATCCATGATTTTTCACTACTAGAAAAACAAGAATTAGCTAAAAAGCAAAACGTTGTTAATCATATTTAGAGACATTTATTATTAAAAAAAATGTTTGTTAGCTACAACAATTTAACGAAGGATTAACGACATAATTCGTAGCAAATTCCATCTTTTTAATGTCTATTGTAATAAAATAATAAAATAGCTAAAGGAATAACACACCGTAACCAGTCGTATACTATATGGATTCAGACCAGCTAAGGTTTGGCGAGCAAATTCCACATCTCTAAACCAAGAAAACTTGTCCCCTGCAATAATTAACAAGCAAAATACATATCAGTTAGGAATCCAAACGAGTGCAACAGTGTTTTCAGAGGATCCGAGCAACTTAGGTTTCTGGTGTAGTATTTAGATTCTGATTAGTTTTAAAAAATGCTTCAGATAGGATCACATGAAAATACATGTACGATCCAACTACAAATTCAAAAAATTGGAATTAGCAACCAACAATTTCTGTTGTTAAACAACAAAAATCTGTTCCTAATCCTATTTATCGACGAATAGCAACTTATTAAAAATTCATGTTAGCTACGAACTATTTAATAATAAATTAGCAACAAATTTTGTGGACTTACTCTGAAGCAATGCAGGGGATTCAAAGAGCAAGACATCTTTTTGAGTATCAGAAATAGCCTTAATGAGCCTTGGTATGACATTCATCAAGCCAATTTTATTGTTAATTCCTGGAAGATCGACGCCGAAGTTGAACAACGAGTCGATGGCCGGAAAATGGGAAAATCCGAGGTCAAGATTGACAAAGGACTCCAACGCTGGCACAACGGCGTGTAGGACGGAGTGAACATTGTTGCCGGAGAATGTTAAGCTCTTCACTTCTGAAAATGCTTCATCTCTTGGTATGTACACAAATGTACTCCTTGATTCGGATACTGGATCTGCATATACACAAAATTGAACATTAGTATCAAATTCAATTGAGTTTAACTTTTAGGCACCTATAATATAGAGAATTTTACGGTTAATTATCACATTGTAACAGTCCATCCCACTAGCGATATTGTCCGTTTTCAGGCTAGGCACGACTTTAAAACGCGTTTCTAGGGTCTCTAAGGCATGCTTCTTTTTATACCTATCATCCTTCTCGTGTTTTGTCGATGTGGGATTCTCCTAGTTGGGGTGTCACCTTTTCTGAACTCGCCTAAACTCAGTTGAATTTTACACCACATCGACAAGGCTGACATCGTAGTGACTCTGATACTATCTATGACAACCTAGTCCCCTAGTGATATTTTTCGCTCGGGGCCTAGGCCTGCACAGCTTTAAAACGCGTCACTAGGGTCCAAGACTTGCTTCTTTATATACCCAATATCCCTCCCGTGTTTTGCTGATGTGGGATCTCCTAGTTGTGGTGTCACACACATTACTTTAAAAAAATTATGTTACAGGTATATCCTGTAACAAGCATGATCTGTTAACCTGCAAACTATACTAAGTAACAACTAATATGTATGCACGCCCGTATAAATTACAAAATAGAAATTAGCAACAGACCACTTAACGAACAAATGATAGTAGTAAATAACTGCTTGCTTACACCATAAATGAGATGTTCTTTTTTTAAACGAATTAAAAAGATAGTAAGTTAAACAAATTGAAACGGATGACTTACCGTTTTTGCTTCTTGGTCGCAGTTCTACACCTTCTAGGATAAGGTAATTCTTTATTGCCACCAAGTACTGGTCTTTTACCATCACCTTTACCATCAGGCTCTCCAATATCATTATATACATCATAGTCATATATCCTCTCGAATTGTTTTCGTTCTCCAAATCCTTCACCTCTTAGTATCACAAGTTCTCTCTCTCTTAACCTCTTCACCCCACTTGGAGTTTTAGAGGGTAAATATGACTGCATCCATGGAAAGAAACATTAATTAACATGTTAATAAGTCTAACCATTCAATGCCGAAGAAATAATTAAATAAGTAAACAAAAATATATATGTTTAACTGTTTAAGCATTTTTAAGGGATAGTCGTGTTAAGTTTGTGGGCATGACTGTGGAGGTTGCAGGGGCCGGCCGCCCCCTTTAAGGTTTCCCACGTAAAATTGTACGTTGTTTGATTTCGTTGTTATGGTGTTTATATATTGTCGTCTCATAACATGTCTTACGCTATAATATGATATCAGGTTAGGTAATTAGGTCCTGAAACTATACGGGTGCTATCCACTTTTTGGAACGATTTCAGAAAAATAGCCAGTAGTTGAAAATTTGTTTGTTGAGAAGTATCTACTTTTGATTTGGAAACACCATGAAAGTATCATGGACGTCGAACTCAAGCAAGTGAGCATCAAGGATACATGTCATGACCAAAAAAATGGCTATTTTTCAATGATTTATGAATTTGTGGTTATTTTAAATTACAAGTCCGGAAATGGCTATTTTTAAACTTTACCCAATTTGAACTACGCAGTACATTAAGCCCAAATATGCCGGGCGTTTAGATAGACCAAATCAAAAGGGGTCATTTGCACGATTGTCTCTTCAAAGGTACTGGTCTTTAATTTTTATCCCTCAAATTGTGGTCTTTATTTTTTGTCATTCGCTAAGAATCTATTTGTTTCGGGTTTGAACCCCCCGCTCAATAAATTTAAAAAAAAAAAAATCTCAAAGTAGAGTTTGGATTCGCAAGATAGAGTTTTGTTTTCGGGCTTCTTTTACTTATTTGGAATTTTACAAATCTCTGCTTTAAGGTCTAACTTTTGCCTAAATAGACCTAATTTTGGGTAAAAATTTGTCTTAAGGCCTAACTTTTGCCTGAATAAGCCTACCTTTGCTACAAACCTCTGCCTTGCGAAATTCTCTTCATTTTTTTTTAGAAAAAAAAAATTGAGCCGAAATTTGAACCTAGAACCTCAGGTTATTAAACGAAGTGAAGGGCAAAACCTAAAGATCACCAATTTGGTGGGCAAAAATTAAAGACTAGTGCCTTTGAAGGGCAATCCACACACAAAAAAAATGAATCAAAAGAGGCTAAAATTAATAAATGCACGTGTCCTTAACCTGCCCAAATTAGATGGATTGGGCAATCATGCTTTTAAGGATACATTTTGCCACCCCTATAATGCAATCAATTAAAAAAAATAACGTCTCAATCTCTCTCTCATCTTTTTCTTTTTTCTTTCAACAATGGGTTCTGAATGACCCACCCTATGTGTCTGATTACGTCTGCGATCCCTTGTTAAAAAGATTTTTTCATATATCACTATCAGTCCCTCTCATATCTTTTTTTTTTGTTATGTTATTGATAATAATGTGTCTGGGATAACTTATTTATTATCTTGTCATGTTATCGTTTTCTTACACATTTGACAAAATTCATGTCGCTATAGAAAAGGACAATTAATCTAAGGTGCACAAATAGAGCACCAGCCGGTACACATGTCTTGTATATTTAATGATTTAATTAATAATAATAGGACCACGAGGTCCACAAGCCAATTTTTTGGTCCAGTTTTTTGTCTTAATAAGTGAAACATGAAATATAAAACAAAGTATACACTACAAACTATGTATATGTGGTCGATTATTTCGATTGCCTTTTGACGGTACTCCCTCCGTCCCAATTTAAGTGTTCTGACAGCGCATAAAATTTAAAAGAAAAAAAAAGACTTTTAAATCTTACAGTTCTAAATTAAATATTTGTATACAACAACAATAACATAGTCAATATAATTTCACAAGTGGGGTCTGGAAAGGATAAGATTTACGCAGACCTTATCTCAACCTTTATGGGGTAGAGAAGCTGTTTCCGATAAACCCTGGGCTCAAAAGAAACAAAGTCAATGCAAGATTGCAAGAGAAAATGTCCTTTGAATCTTTTGATTTTAAACTTGTCAAATAGAATATTTGAATTGCCAACTTACCAAATATAGAAAGAGTTACTCTTTTTGGGACAGACCAAAAAAAAAAAAGTAAGACACTTAAATTAGGATGGAGGGAGTAACTCGTTAACGTTATTCTAACTGCCAGCCCTAAATTTCACGTTATAGTTAATTTGTAAAAATGTTTGGATGGTAAATAAAATATGGCTCTACCTCGGAGTGATATTTATGGTTTCATGTTATCTTCTCGGGATACAAAGTACTCCTTCCGTTTCAAATAATTTATTGTGACATTTTAAAATATTTATCTCAAATTATTTGCTATTTCAAAAGTTCAAAACAAAATCAATTATATTTTTCCATTATACCCTTAGTAGTAATTGTTCTCGAGACTACAAACACCTCAATTATGGGAAGATGACACATAAATTGAGTAAATAATACTCCCTCCCCCCCCCCCCCCCCCCTCCTCTAAATTTATGTGGCACTTTTGAATTTTGAGATTCAAATAAGTTTTTCTTTGATCACAATTTTCTCATAAACAACAAGAACAACATACCCAGAGTAGTCCTACAAAGTGGGATCTGGGAAGGGTAGAATGTACTCAGACCTCACCCTTACGTTTGGAGATAGAGATAGAACCTCGTGACTCAGAATAAAGCAATAATAAAGCAGGTCAACTAAGAAAAATGGACAATCGCTGCAACAAAAAAATATGCTAAGCATAAATCAAAAGAAAAGGAACTACAGTTATAGTATTACTTTTTTCGAGGTAAATAAAGCATAAAATAAATAAAGAGAGGAGAGGAGAGGGTAAGTTTTGCAAACCTTATTGGTGAAGAAAATCCTGTGTATAGGATTATCAAATTTGGAATGAACCCAAGAGTTGCATGTAACATTAACTTTGCCATGGGGAAAACCATCAATTACTATATTCTTCACATACATTTCCTTGTGGTGCTCATTTTCTACTAAAACAGCTCCAACCTCCCCAAAGTCTTCAGGAATTACAAAATCGGCTTCATAATGTGTGTCACCATCCACATCTCGTCCACGATGTGCATATGTCCTAATGCTTGGCTTCTCTATTCCAGTCTCTTTAAAAGATATAGAGAAAAAAAAAATTAACTAATATTCAAAGAACTACAAATAAATGCAAGTTGGAAAACATTGGAGGAAGAAATTAACATAAAAGAGGGAAAATTTGAACAATTATGAGCAAGAAATTAGGATAAAAGAGATACTAAAAGAAGAGGCAAATTCAGGATTATAAGTTTATGGGTTTCAATAGTGACCTCAAATTAATATACCATAAAAACTGAATTCACAAGGCAATATTTATAAATATTTAGTGAATTATATATAAATACTTTACGAAATGACTTTTTATTTTTATTTATTTATAATCTTTAAGATAGGAGTGGTAGACACACTACTATATAAGTGATGGTATAAGCTTAAAATAAATAAACAAATAAAATAGACTTCTCTCTAATTGTTCAATGTTTCAGATAAGATGGTAGACACACACTCCTACACTTGAGCCAAATATAGGTAGATTTATTTTTCGAATAGCGGTCGTTAACTACTTTTCAGTCCTATCTCTAAAAGTGATTAGTGAGCACTATTTCTTCCCATTTTCCCCATAGGTCCATTCTCGAATTCGTCAACTGTATACCTTTGGCCCAATTGTAAATCATTTTTAGCTATTATATCTCAGTGTGCTTCTCTCTTCATTAGACAATCTATTTACTATCATTTGCACCATTGGCCTTCAAACGCACTGGTATTTAAATTTTACCCCTCAAATTATTGGTCCTTAATTTTTATCCTTCATCTAATACCTTGAGGTTCTGGGTTCGAACCTCGGCTCAGTAAAAAAAAAAATTCAAGACAGAAGTTTGTAGCAAAATTAGACCTATTCGGGCAAAATTAGGTCTATTCAGGAAGAGATTTACCTTAAGACAAACTTGTACCCAATATTAGGCATTAAGACAAACTTCTGTTTAAAAGGCCTACTTTTTCGGCAAAGTTAGCCCTATTCAGGCAGAAGGCAGACCTTTACCCAAAATTAGGCCTTAAGGCAATCCTTAGCTGAATAGGCATAACTTTGCCCAAATAGGCTTAATTTTGCGGGCAATTCGCAGAATTGCCCTTCTTTTGGGACGGTCTTTAAATTTTGCCTCTCATATTCGAAATCTTTAAATTTTGCCCTTCGCTAGATCTCATGGGTTTAGGTTCGAACCCCCACACAGTCAAATTTTTTAAAAAAATTCACAAGGAAGAGTTTAAATTTCGCTATGCCCCCATCGGCATACACTTGTGAAGGAATTAGTAAAGTTATGCCGGACCCAGCATACTTATGCCTTATGGGCAGACTTGGCATAAGTATGCCGGTTCCGGCATAACTTTGGTAATTCCTTCACAAGTTTATGCTGGATCCGACATAAAAGTTTGCTCATTAAAAGTATGCCCCCATCGGCATAAACTTGTTAAGGAATTACCAAACTTATGCCGATGGGGGCATACTTATGCCTTATGGGCAAACTTTGCCTTGAAGTATATATATGTATTTTTTTTTAAAATTTTCAAGGTAAACCTTTAGTAACGCCTTAACTAAAAGTGTGCCCATAAAACATAACTAAAAGTATGCCCCACAAGGCGTAAGTTTTCCTTAAGGCATAACTAAAAGTTTGTCTTATAAGGCGAAGTTTAAATTTTGTATGCCCCCTCCGGCAGACTTTTAGTTAAACATAACTAAGAGTCTGCCGGAGGGGGCAGACTTTGCCTTGAGGGGCAGAATTTTAGTTATGCCGGATCCGGTATAACTTTAACTTTTTCTTAAAGATTGTATGCTGGATCCGGCATACATTCCCCCAGTCCTGCCATGCGAAATTATTTTTTTATTTTATGCCTGAGCGGGGGTTCGAACCTAGAACTTTATGTATTCGCCCATCTTTCCAAGCAAAGGGCAAAATTTAAAGACCACAAATATGAAGGGCAAAATTTAAAGACCACAAATTTGAGGGGCAAAATTTAAAGACCACCCCAAAAAAAGGGCAATCCGCGCAAAAAAAATGTAATTTTGCTACAAATCTCTGCCTTGCTATTTTTTTTAATATTTGATTGAGCGGAGTTTTGAACCCGAAACCAATAAATTTTTAGGCTAAGGACAAAAATTAAACATTTCAAATTTGAGGAGCAAAAATTAAAGACCAGTCCCTTTAAAGGGCATTCCGCACAAAAAAAATGATTATCTGTTATCTCACTTCTTTGCCAGTTGAGCCTACTTTTAATGCTTCAAACTGCATTTTAGCATGTTGAATCTTTTTATTACCTGCAAACTCACTCTCTTTAGCATGTTTAGATAATTCAATTAAGCTCGCCAAAAATTCAAAAGACAAACGATAATAAAATCTCCAGTCCACCCCTAAACCCTAGAACATGTTATGTCGTCCAAGAAGATGTCAGAGATATATAATATCTCGAATTAGTAGTGCAAAAGAATTCGCAAGTACTTCCAATCACATTTATGTAAAAGAATTCGCAAGTACTTCCAATCACATGTATTGTTTTCAATTTTCAAAAAAACTGTTCATATATAGTACAATTTGCTTTTGCTGTGCAGGTTACATAGTACCTTTGGACAAAAAGAAAAAATCTGCCGGTAATCTTATTTAATGATGAAATATATAACGTAAAAATACTCTGTTAATTACATGGTATTTAGTGACAGATTATTATCGATGAAGTTCATAATTAATTCTTATTTCTTTATTGTGTTTTCAATTTTATCCTTAATGACATGATCTTATAGTCACAATCTTTTTATTTGCTGTTAGTGCTTCAAACCACATGTAGCATGTTGAATCTTTTTATTAGCTGCAAACTCACTCTCTTTAGCATGTTTAGATAATTCAATTAAGCTCGCCAAAAATTCATAAGATAAACGATAATAAAATCTCCAGTCCACCCCTAAACCCTAGAACATGTTATACCGTCCAAGAAGATTTTAGAGATATATAACATCTTGAATTGGTGGTGCAAAATTTTTCGCAAGTACTTTCAATCACATGTATGTAGAAAATTTCCCAAGTACTTCCAATCACGTGTATTTTTTTTTCTCTTCTCATCACATGTATTGTTTTAAGTTATTGACTTAAACTTTAAATTGTTTTCATTATTTTTTTAAAGAAGTGTTCATAGCACAATTTGCTTCTGTTTCTGTTGTGTACGTTACATATAGTACCTTCGGACATATGGAACGCGAAAGAAGAAAATTTGCAAACGAAATTGCATCCACAGAGGTCTTGTCAAGGCACAACCATTTAGGTACTTCGCAATTATAAGTGGTTAGACAACAAATGAAGGATTTGAAGTTTGATGTAGATATAAGGAAAACTTTTTAATCTCTCCTCTCCATTATGTGACATATCTCATTTTTAATAATATTTTTTCCTTCTAATTTATGAGTTATTCTTTCTTTTTTAGTCATTCTCGAAAAATGACACTTTTCAATATTTAGTATTTTTTCATCCCAATTTATGTGATTATGATTGCATTTGCCTAGATACGGAGTTTAAGAAGATTTTTTTTTTTTATAACTTATGCTCTAAAACAAGCCCTAGAAATTTAGTGATTATAAATCATCTCATTAAGGATAAACTGAAAAAGTTAATGTTAAATTATTACTAGGTGTTATTCTTTTTGAAAGTGACAAAAAAGAAAAGAGTGTCATAAAATTGAGATGGAGGGAGTATTTTCTAAAGATAATACTTCCTTCATTTCAATTTGTGTGACACTCTTTTTATGATGGATAGTTGATGAGCCGTGAAATTATGGGATATTCGATGGTAATTCCTTAAGCTTTTGTGACTCTTCAAACACTTTTGTTGTTACTTTTAGTGTATTTATGTTATTTTGTAGGATAAGATGCTCGGAGAGCATAACGGAGCAAAATAGACCAAAATAGAGCAAAACATATGAACATAGAAGAAGCTTGACCTGCGAGTCTGATAAATTAATTTTATATGATTTAGAAGTGATCAGAAGAAACCAAGTGAAAATAAAGTCAAAAAGAGGTTAAATTGGATAGATTTGCAAAACTGTCCAAATTGGACCGTTTTGTAAAAACGGGACAGATTTAAAAAAAAACGGGCAGAATTGCAAATCTGAAATCTGGGGCATAAAAGGGAGGCTTAGGGCAAAACATTTTCATCTTTGGCAGTTTTTCATCAATTTTGGAGAATAGGTTTCTACACCACACTTTGGGGTTGAAGATTTGGTTGAGTATTTCTTAAACCTTTAATTTATTTCTTCAATTTCTTGCTTTGTATTGTATATCTAAGTGTGTAGCGTTTATTTTCTTCACTTGAATCTTGTTTATGGAAATATTCTAGGACTAAAGTGTTGGTTGAAACTCTTGTTATGCTTATGTATTGAATGATTTTTATTCCTAATGAAATGGGTTATTGTTTCTTTAATTAATCTCGTTCTTGAATGTTTCTTAAGGTATTAGCTAACCCTAAGACTCGCCCATTTACTTAGATTGAGCTCGGAAGAGGAAATCTAGAATGGAAAAGATTAATTAACAAGAATTTGGGTCATTAAACTCATCTAATAACTTGAGATCGGAAGAGGATAGTTACTTGAGGTTAAATTGATTGTGCTTAATATCACACTCTAAGGCTTGGAAAAGCTTAGAGTGAAATTCATTAATTTGGTTGAAAGACTTCCAATGAGATTTTAGAAATCATTATCTATTAGCATAACCTCGTTCTTAGTTGTAATATCGTGAAATACATTGGATCGTTACTTGAGTGTAATCTCCCATTATCCATGCTTGTGGCCATTGATCATTTTACTTGCTTTCTAAGTTAGTTTACATTTCTACATTAGTTATAATTTTATTAAAAAACCAAAATATTATCTATCGTTTGGCTTTAGCTTAGTTGGTGAAAGTTCCTTACTTTCTTAATCGCCTAGCATATTGTTCCTTGTGGGATCGACCCCGACTTATAGTTGGGTAAATTATATTGCATACGACCGTGTACACTTTCTCTTTGAGAAGTGGATTTGGACGTTATCAATAGTGACAAATTATCAAAAAAAAATATTAGCTATGCACATGCTATTTAACGGCATATTATCGACGAATATATTGACATGTTTAAGATTACAAATTTCTAAGGTGTATGTTTCATTTTAAACTTCGGTTCAATCAAACATGTTAACATAAAATAAAACAGGAGGAGTAAAATTTATTTTTGTTGCAACAACTTTCTGGAAAAAAAAAATTGCGATCGGTATATGTTTGATCGAAAATTTATGAGTATATTTTGAAAAGGCTTTCTTTGAAAAACACCCTCAAACCACTTTCATAAAAAAATCGAAAAGCTTAAACAAAAACGTCAACCAATTGAATTATTTATTTTCATTTACTAAAAGATTAAAAATGAAATAAAAAAGGAGGGGTTGCTTTCAGACTGACCTTTTATATATTTTTCTTTAATACTTTTGCCTATTGATTTTAATATTTTCAGATTATAATTAAAAAACAGAAGGTGGGACAAAAAAGTATAAAAAGAAGAAGAAGAAAAAATAAAAAAGAGAAGGCAATATATAGGAAGAAAGAAACCCTCGTGAAACACGAGGAAAACACACGACAAAACTGTGGTCAAAAATCTCTTTTCATTTGTATTAATAGTGTCCTTAATTTATGTACACAATTTCTTTGTTTGTCTATTTTAAAACGAATGTCTAAGTTTTTATATTCAGAAATAATTGTGCTTTAAAATTTTAATTTTTTTCTTAATAAAATGATCTACAACCACACAAATATTTAAGATTCATTTTAAATCACAAGCTTTTAAAAAATCTTATATTTCGTGTTCAATCAAACAGAACATAAATTAGGACGGATAGAATATTAATTACATCAAACTGTCAATCCTCCAATTCAAACAAAATCTAATTTCGCATCCAGCAGTACTTATAACATGTCATGCTTCGTGCATGGTTTATTATTACAATCAAATACCATTTGGCCATTTAGTTTACAAAATATATACACAATGTATAGATAGTATATACTAAATACGCATATACAATACTTATACAGTCGAGATGTATAAACAGTATATACTTCACCATATTTGATATACTAGATGACCGAAGTGTACATTAAGGTAAGTTTCCCTTTTATCTAGAGTGCAACATTTGAGCTAGCATCCCCGTGTAGGCAGCGCTTGTTTGTAGCATTAAAAAAAAAAATTGTACAAAGGGGCTATGAATACGGGTCAAATTAATTTTTTTTGGTAAAAATATTATACCGCCCGAATGAGATAAAAATGATTTCTTTTGTTATATATAAACTATTAAATCCCCTAATATTTCGAAGATCAATTTTAGTACGGTGATAAAAGAAGATTAAAAAGTACAGTATCCTCTTTTTCAGATTTTTCTATATAAAATTTCAGCTCTGCCACTGAATATATTTTCCTACTTTTGACTGCTTTTTCTCCCTCCTCCTATTCAAAGCTAGCTAACCCTCTCAAAGGGAGGAAGGAGCAAAAATGATTTATTGTCATTTTTGAATTGTTAAATTCCCTTATCATAAAGAAAACCTTTAGTTATGCAGAGGGGTTCAAAAAATTCGTATTTTTATAATCCTCTCATACAAATTTCTGACGCTGCAATTGAATGTATGTTTCCTCCTACTTTGGACTCGTTTTTGCCCCCTCCTCCTTTTCAAACCTAGCCAATTCTCAAAGGGAGGAAGGGAACAATTTCTTTTTTAAACTGTTAAACTCCCTTAACATATTAAAAAAGTTCTAGTAATTCAAAGGAGATTCAAAATTCATTCTTTTTTTAATTCCCTCGTACTTATTTCTGGCTCCGTAACTAAATGTACGTTTTGGACTCGCTTTCGCTCCCTCTCCTCTTTAAGAGCTAATCTCAGGGTAGGCGAAGGGAGCTCATTTCATCGGATTCAAGTGAAATTTACTACAGTTTTAATAAATATTCTCATAATAGGTATCACTTTAGCCAAAATTTTTCGTCTCATAATAAGTGTCACCTTAGGAAACCAAGACATAAATTGAATTGTTTTTTTTTTTCAATTTTATCCCTAGACAATAAAGTAATATCTAAATGATGATTGGAAAAGATACATAGTAACTTGGTATTTTTGGATTTCTAATGTCAAAAGGTTTATTTCTTGTGCATGCTCTAATCAAAACGTAAAAGTAATTTATTTTTATTATATAGGGGTAATTTGGTAAATTTCACATTGCATTATTGATTTCTTAATATGCGTGTTCTTGACTAAGGTGACACTTATTATGAGACGGACGGAGTATTAAGTTTTGAACACAAAATTTCACAATTACAATAAATTCACTGATTAGAACTTTGCCCCTTGTTTGGATGGTGGTTTCCTGTGGTTCATTAATGTATGGTTTTCTAGAAAACCATGTTTGTTTCCATTGTTCTTAAAATTATGTGGTATGGTGTTGTAAACCCGTGGTTCATTCCTTAGTTATATAACCATGAAAAGTCCTAATTTTGAAACCACGAATTTGGT
The DNA here is from genome assembly GCF_019175385.1 of Lycium barbarum. Classification (NCBI taxonomy): domain Eukaryota; kingdom Viridiplantae; phylum Streptophyta; class Magnoliopsida; order Solanales; family Solanaceae; genus Lycium; species Lycium barbarum. The sequence continues at coordinate 6,118,430 of NC_083338.1, read as the reverse complement.
GGTTTTTCTATAGTTACATATTTCATTTCTCCATTATACCCTCCACCATCCACCCCACCCCACCCCCACCCTACCACTCACCCCTACCCCCACGCCTGCCCCACGTTACCACTCACCCTCACCCACCCCCGCCACTCACCCCGACCCTACCCCGCCCTACCACCCACCTCCCGCCACTTACACCAACCCTACCTTCGCCCTACCACCCACCCCCACTCCAACTACCCTACTTCTCTGCCACCCACCCCCACCACCCCAACCACCACCCACTACCCCTCACCACCGCCCAACCCCTCCCTACAACAACTCACCCCCACCCTCATCCCACACTACCCACCCCTCCACCACCCCTACCCACTACCCCTCACCACCACCCACCACCACCCCCACAACCACTCACCCCTACCATACTACCTACTACCCCCACTCTCATCTCACAATCACCCACCCCTCCCCCACCCACTACCTACTTATTTTTTAAAGTTCCTATTTTATTCTTTAACTGAGTTTTATTAATATATATATTTCTAATTAAGAGTTAAGGTTATTTTAGTAAACTTACAAGTTATTATACAGTACCATATAGTCAAACCAAACAATAAAAATGTTATTAAACCACAACAAACGATACCGTCTACCCAAACATTGTATTCATTAATACAGTACAATGTAATACAACCCCATACTGTACCATACCATACTGTACATTAATGAACCACGGGAAACAACCATCCAAATAGAGGGTTAAAGTTTAAAAGTTGAACCATCAAGTTTAAAAGGTGAATCCTCCTCACACGCGGATACAATAAAATTAGAAGAAAGAGTAAAATAAATAATATTATTGAAATATGATATAATTAAATGGTTAAAAGTATTTTTTTCCCCAACAACAACAACATATTCAGTGAAATCCCATAATCTGGAAAAAAAGAGTAATATCTACCATAGATAAATAAAATAATCGAAATACAAGAAACAACATATAGTAGTCGGAATACAAGAAACAACATATATTAGCAGGAGTCAAAGGACAATAAGCTATAGATCAAAACTGTGATCACTAGTACATTTTTTTTTTGGCAATAACTTAAGTTTTTAAATGAGGAAGTCACTCAACTTCAAGTTTAAACGATCAAGTTTTGAATAAGAGCCTTAAAGTTGAGATCATCACTTTTAAACTCTGTAATCCACCTTTGATTTCAACAAGCGCGCACACACGAAATTTTAAAAAATATCTAAACACCAACTAAATAAAATTCAATTAATGAGTGATTAATACTTACTAGGATCAAGCTCAGCAGCAACAATCCACAAAAGGAGTGATTTACCAAGCAAATCACCAATATCATCAAGTCCCCTTGATAAAGCTAAATTAACTGTTTTTTGTACAGTCACCACTGCTTTCACACCTGTGGATTTGTCAGTGGAAGTAAGCACTGCCTTGGTGCTATTTGCAGCATTATAATGAACCCTAAAATTCTTCTTCTTATTTTGTCCAATATTTTTATTTAAAATATTTATAGGAAAAGAGGCTAAGATTTCTCCAGAAATGAATGGCTTAGTACCCCATGGAATAAGGGTTTTTGTATGAGATGCTTGTTGAAGCTGAAGTTTCAACATTTTTAATTTTTTCTCTTCTTTGGGTCAAGAAGATATATGTGTTGGTTTGTATTATGGTCTCTATCGAGTCTCTTTATATAGATGATGAAGTTTTTCTTAAGGTAGTAGGGTTTTTTTTTTCTTCATTATGTCTTTGGTTTGTAGAGCTCTTGCATGTATATTAAAATTGGTTTACAAATAGTACTGTCAAATGGGTGTGTCGGGATGAATGAAGGTCAAAATTGGTTGAGTTAGTAAATGAGCGAGTTAATTACTAGGGCTGAAATGATAGCACAACCCATCCAACTCTTACTAAGTGGCTATTTGTTTTTGTTTGTTTTATTATAATTTGTCATACCAATACAAAAATTCTTTATTTTGGCTATATATAGCATATAAAACAAAATATAAATCTTTTTTAAAATATTGATTTTTATTAACATATTATCAGAGACAGAATCAGTATTTGAAGTTGATGAGTTCTGAATTTGGACCAAAACCTAAATATCGTTTTAATTACATGTTTTCAAACTTAAATATTTATACATATCTAATGGGGATATTGAGCTCGTCCGAACCCGTAGCTAATACTGAATGTAACTCTGACCCCGTAAATTATAGCGGGTGATAAATGTATAGATATATGTAATTTGTATGTCATTAACTCTCAAATTGATCGATTGCATGAAGAAAAATTGGAAAAGAAAAAGAGGTCAATGATCTAGCTTAAGTAAAAGGACAGAGAATTTTTTAATCTATATATATATATATATAAAACTTACACACACATGGTATTACACTAACTCGATAAACATATAATTATCATATGTATTCAGACTGGCTGAAAGCAAGGAAGCTTTCGTCTCCATTCAGTCGAACATATGCGCCCTTTAGCACTTCTCTACACGAAGTGTAGGAAAAAGAGAAGCGTATTCGATTGATTACCATGTCTTAAGATGATAAGTCATCTGATTGATCTTAAAACCAATATTCGATTGATTACCATGTCTTAAGATGCTGCTTTAATCTCTGTCAATATATCAAAACAAACCTAACCACATATAAGAGGGAATTAACGTGCGCATGATGAGGATATTTTTATTTATTACTACTTATTAGAAGCACGAGTTGAGGCCATTTTGGTCGTCTGCTTCGTCGTCATCAACAAACAAACAAAAAAATGAGACGTCGTCATCAACAAAAAAAAAAGTGTGGGCACCACCTAAACATCAACCAATATTTAAAAAAAACGTGGGCCCCAACTAAATCAAGTAATATTAAAAAAATGAATCCCATATTAAAAAAACAAACAATGTCAAAAAAAAAAGTGCATCTCATATTAAAAAATCAAACAATATTTATGTAATTTCCAAAATATCTCATTAAATCAATAATGATGGATTCATTGCCACATACGTATTAATCCATTAGTAGGAGCAAATGAATAGAATTTAATTATTTTTCATTTTTATCTTTACTCTAATAAATGTGAAAAGAGATTAATATCAAATGGAGATCAAATAATGAATAAGGTAAATTAGTGAAATTATAATTCTAATTCACATTTTCTTAAAAAATCGTGCAAAAGAAAACATGACAAGTAAAATGAGTTAAAACAAAACATATTTACCAAAAATTAAAAAATAGTAGTTCTTCATTTAAATAGAAAATCGAATTTCTACTTTGTTTCATTTTAAACATGATAAATTAACATAATAATTTAAATTAGATTATCCAAATCAAATTTGATAAAAAAAATAATAGGTATTGTTTAGGCCCAATCTACATACATTAACAATAGAATATTTTACACTTTTAAATTAATAGAATTAGAATTATTCAAATCAAAATTTTATAAAAAATAATAGGTATTGTTTAAAGTATCAACGGTTTCCTTTTGAATAAGTCTATTAGTAAATTTTTGCTAACTTTGTATTTGTAGCAAGCACTAATATAATAAAGTTTTAGATACAGAGCACAAACTATAATAATATATTAATCGTGTTTTGAACATAGTATCCCATATTGACAAAATCAAGCAATATATAAAATAAAATAAAAAGTGAATCCCATATTAAAAAAAATAAAAAATATCAAAAAAAAATGCAGACTTTGTATTCGTTGCAAACACTAATATAATAAAATTTTAAACACGAAGAAAATAAATTGTGGGCCCCATATTATACACCAATCAATATTTAAAAAAAATTGTGAGCCCCATATTAAACACTAACCAATATTAAAAAAAAGTGGAACCCACCACCTCCAAGCTCACAAGAAAAAAAAAGTGGACCCCATATTAACAAAATCAAGCAATAATAAAAAAAATGAATCCCATATTAAAAAAAAAACAATGTAAAAAAAGTGCATCCTATATTAAAAAATCAAACAATATTCATGTAATTTTCAAAGTATCTCATTAAATCATTAATGATGGATTCACTGTCGCATGCTTATCAACCTATTAGTGGGAGCAAATGAAATTATTGTACAGCAATATACTTAAAATACTTATATATTAAAATAAGATAGAATTTAATTACTTTTTCATTTTTTCTTTACTCTAATAAATGTGAAAAGAGATTAATGTTATAAAAAATATTAAATGGAGATCAAATAATTAATAAGGTAAATTAGTGAAATTCTAATTATAATTGATGTTTCCTTAAAAAATCGTGTAAAACACAAAATGACAAGTGCAATGAGTTAAACGAAAGATATTTACTAAAAATTTAAAAATAGAAGTTCTTCATTTAAATAGAAAATCAAATTTGTACTTTATTTCATTTTAAACATGTAAAATTAATATAATAATTTGAATTAGAATTATCCAAATTAAAATTTGATAAAAAAAAAATCATAGGTATTGTTTAGGCCCAATCTACATACATTAACAATAGGATATTTTACACCTTTAAATTAATCGAATCAAAATTCAAAGTATTAACTGATGCATAAATGTTGTTATTGTTTTATCTCAAAGAGAGAAAAATAGTTTCCTTTTAAATAAGTCTTCTCTTTTAAAAAGTATTAATGAATTTTTGCTAACTTTATATTCATAGCAAACACTAATATAATAAAGTTTTGGATATAGAGCACAAAATACAATGTTATATTAATCGTGTTATGAACATAATATATGTATTACTTTACTATTACTACTATATAGAAGAGTCGGTTTATAGAGGCAAGATCGTCGTCCGTGTTCGGTCCCACTTTTTTATTTAAGGGCAAAAAATTTCTTTGTGGTCCCGCCCACTTTTTTATTTAAGGGCAAAAAAATGACATTTTATGCTTTATATTACCCACTCTTCTAAAAGTAGATAGAAATACTTTATTATATTTCTATTTTTTACTATATAGAAGCATCGGTTTAACTATGCTTCGTCGTCAGTCACTCTTAAAAAAAAGTGGACCCTACCATCTCCAAACTCCAGAAAAAAAAGTGGACCCCACCCTCTCCAAACTCATGAAAAAAACGTGGACCCTATATTAAAAAAAGGCTACTTCGAAAAAAAAAATGTGCACCCCATATATTAAATATCAAACAATATTCATGTAATTCTCAAAGTATCCCCATCAAGTCAATAATAGTGGATTCATTGCCACATGCATATTAACCCATTAGTGAGAGCAAATAAAATTATTGCATAGCAAAAAACACGAGCCCCATATTATTACTTTTCTTCAAAATATTTAATTGTTGTATTTGTTATTCCACCATGTCATTTATTTTATGTTTACTAAAATAAATATACTTAAGTATATATATTTTAAAAATAAGATACTATTTAATTACTTTTTTATTTTTATTCTTACTCTAATAAATGTGAAAAGAGATTAATATCAAATGAAGATCAAATAATAAATAGGGTAAATTAGTCAAATTCTAATTCTAATTCACGTTTCCTTAAAAAACATGCAAACGACAACATGCCAAGAAAAATGAGCTAAACCGAGAATATTTACCAAAAATTAAAAAATAGCATTTATTCGTTTAAATAGAAAATCAATTTCTACTTTGTTTAGTTTTAAACATGTAAAATTAATTTAATAATTAGAATTAGAATTATCCAAATCAAAATTTGATAAAAAATAATAAGTATTTTACACCTTTAAATTAATCAAATTAAAATTGAAGTATCAATTCATGCTTAAATATAGCTATTGTTTTATCTCAAAGAGAGGAAAATAGTTTCTTTTAAACAAGTTTTTTTTTTTTTAAAAAGTATTAATAAATTTTCGTAGCAAACACAAATATAATAAAGTTTTAGATGCGAAACACAAAACCCATGCTTCGTGCGTGTGTATATATATATATATATATATATCACTATTCAAATACAACTACATATACATAGATATAATATAATCTAAAATATTGCGCACGAGCATAGACCATCTAATATACTATATAGAAGAATGAAAGCAAGATGGCCAAGGGTATAATAGTAATTTCAAAGCTATCAAGTGCATCAACCAATGAATCTCCCCCGTGGACCCTATTTCCCAATCACTCATTTCCTACAGTTGTGGGTCCCGTAAGTTTTCAATACTTTGCATCCTTTTTCTGATAGCCACGTGCCTACTTTGATATTCGTTTCGTTTTGGAAATTTTAATTTCCATGCTCCATCAATTTATAGCTACATTTATTTTTTAGATCTCTCAAATATATCCCAAATAAAAAATGTAGTAGTAGGTTATTTTCAAATATTCACTTCAGAACTTTTAAAACTCAAATTAATTGTATAAATATATGACATGACAAATAATGTAATTTGATAAGAGATTAAATTCAACACATATATAAAACAATTCGTACTGTATGTGCATATTTGGAATAAAATTGACTTTAATATGATTTCACCTAATAACTAGAATAATATTTTTTTTTTACTTCTAATATAAAAATTCTCCCTCTGTTCTATATTATATGATATTTGTTATTTTGGGCGCACTCTGCAAGAAATTCCCTCACCCTTAGAAGTAAGACATGTTTTCACTATATTATACTTAATTAAATAATACCTATTTAATATGATTTCTTGGTTATGTATAAACACACTTATTTAAATAAGGGCAAGTTTAGAAAGAACAATTATTACATTTCTTATTATGTAAGAGATCATTTATTTTGACTAAATGGAAAAGCTAAAGATACTACATAATATGAACCAGAGGGAATAAATATAACACTCTGTGTGCTTGATAGATTTAGGCTCTTTATAATTATATATGCAGACGTAAATCCTCAAAAAAATAAACAGCCTAGCTAAAGAGTGAACGAGCTTCATTTGTTTAAGATACTACCAAGTTTGAGCCGAACCAAGTTATCTTTCGAAACATTCATTTATATTTTAATAGAATTGATTAAAAATGTTGTAAAAAAGTTAATCCAAAGAAGATTAGCACATGAAGTATCATAAAATTCTTTGATATTATTACAATGTATAATTTAATTGAGTGAGGAATTTTAACAAAATGTCATAAGGTAAACAAAAAATATATTCTCTACATATATTTAGGAAATTATATGACTTTTGTGTTTTAAAATGATATGGAAGTCGTTACATATATTTTTCTTTTTTGGAATAGACCGATACATATTCATTTTTATTCTGTTCCCTACCGAGGATTGATTTCTGTTCTTGGGTGCCTTACTCCAATTTGGAAATCTCACAATTAGTTGACCGTTTAAGATTTATTTTTAGCAACAATGAAAATCCAAGATGACTATTACAAGTCTATGACTTTCCTTGTTATTAACAAGGAAATTACCGCTTCTGCATAAATACTTAAAATCGTTATTTTGACTTCAATAAACATACAATTAAAACTTGTACGAACACAATGAATAAGCTATAAGAGCATGAATAAAGCGAAGCTTTAGTTAAATTTAGCAATTGATAATTTTCATGAGGACGTCCAATTGGAGATATCCACTAAAATTAAAATGATAGAAAAATGTTAACATCGCTTCTATAGGAGGATGTCACAAACAAATCGAAAAAGGGTCTATTAAAGCTATTGCCAGACTTCCAAACCAATATATTATTTCGTTGTCACTAAGGTTGAGGTAGTAGACAAATTCACGGTTAATATAGCTTACGCTAAAAATTTATCTATTAAAAATTACTTTTATTCGAGATAAGTGAAATTAGCAATTACAATTTGACTTTTAGTTATTTAATGCTCATTATGTTGATCACATATGATTATACAGCTAATACTATTATTAATAAAACTTTCTTATATAGACCAAAGAAAGATTTGATAATACATACAATAACGTAAAGATTATTAATCAACATATTCTTATTTTTATAATTTAACTTACGTAGAACTTGTTTGCAAATCGAATAATTTCCAATTACTTCACGATGAGAAACCTAATTAATGTAGAACTTGTTTGCAAATCTAATAATTTTTAATTATTTCACGACGAGGAACCTGCTTGTAGTGTATTAATGAACTATATTTACTTAATTAAATTCACTGATGCTAAACGAACATTAAAAGACAAGGAGAAGAAAGGGTAACAATTGACTGCCAAAAAATTATCAAAAGTTATGAAGTGGTAAGTACTTCTTCAATCTTAATCAGAGGTTTTAGGTTTGAATTCTGGGTATGAAATCACATTTAGCAAAGACTCCTTTTAAAGTGAGATTTATGAATAAGGACTAAACGACTAAACGAGATTTATGAATAAGAACATCAAGTAAGAAAATGCAGAAAAAAAATTAAGTGTCAAAATTGTTGGTAGCACGGGCAAACCTCATCTAGTCCTAACCTATGCCCTCTAGTTGTGGTAGGTAGCTCTCGTTTCTATTTTTAACACACCGTAGTTTAATCTTTTCACATTAAAATATTAAAAACCTTAACTTGAAAAAAATGAAGTAGGGATGATCAATAAGACCTTGTTTATTTGCACTGCAGTGTCCTAATCTTAATAATTCATATCTCAATTATTAAGTTTGTTTATTTATAGGTCTGAATCTTAATCATTTAGATTTTAATCATTAAATGTTTTGTTTCTTTTTAATTTACAATCACTTAATGTGTATGATCTGAATGATTAAAATCTGTAACAAAATCTCTAATATCATTGAAGGGTCTATTTAAGAATTTCTAAAAGGATGACAGTTCACCAATTCCATCCAATCACCGCTACCGCCATCGCCCATGATTACTCCTACCAGTATCAACTGTTACTACCCAGCACCTACCACCCACTATCCTTGGCCACAATCACCACCACCACCAATCACTACAATAAAACATCCCCACCAACTACCACCATCAACTACTGCCATCCATAATAACTACAACCAGCCACCATATAATTTTCTAAAAATATTCATTTGATATAGTATTAGATTCGCTTAGTATCTTACTGAATATTATATTTATTAATTTTTAAATAAAAAGAAATTTATAAAATAGATATTAAAAAAACAAATCAAACAGTCCTAAACACCATACCTGCGTCCTTTGAAAATATAATAAAGTGATATTTATACATTTTACATTAATTGTGTTAAATATAATTTTATTATAGTAAGTTTGTAAGCATATTTTTTTTAATTTATTTTTGAATTCTATGAAACACATCATCTATAAGTTAATTGAGGAGGCAATAGTTGATACACCTATATAATATATTTGGGTCTTACATTCTGTTCATCGGGTTCTCTTGTCCACTTTCTTATTGTTATTTTGGGGGTTAAATTAAAAGGATAAAACATATACTTAGTACTAATATACTCATTATTACAAAATAGCTAGAGAGTTCTCACAGAGGTTGGCGTCATTAGAATTCTATATATATATTTTTAATTGTGATGTTCGGAGCAACTTGCACACACCTAGTTGTACCGAAAATAATAAAACTAGCAGAAATTCTTCTTTCAAAATGGAATTCCTAGCATGTCTAACCATAAAAGTTTCGTAGGCAACACTGGAAAAACTTCTAGCAAAAACATGTCATCAGAAAGCTTAAAGATTTTTAAGAATTACCAGTCCAATCCAATATACAATATGTCGAAAAGTTTAATGTTTAAACAATTTTTTTTTTTATTGAAAACTAACCAGTGAAATCAACCAATCAGCAATCGACAAGAATACAAAATCCTGACCTTACCACCAGTGTATTGCATAGACGTACATTCAAAGATTGTCATTATTGTTGTGTCGATTTTACATGCATAAATTCTACTGTGCTAAAAATATGTTTTCCTTTAGGTGGATAAAATATATTATAATTTTATTAAATATTTGAGATATGGTCTAACTACCCATATTTATATTTATTATAATATGGCGGAGGAGATAATGTGAGGTGTGAAGATGATTGAGATAGATCAGTCGTGACAAACGGGAAGATGTTTCAATCAAAGATAACATTCCTAGAGATCTATCATCTACAATATTACGAAAAGAATGGTCTTAGCAGCAATAAAAAGGCCTTTAGCATCAATAGAAATTGTTGCTAAAATATTTAGTGGCCATCAAATTTTACTTACTGTATATGGGGTTGCAAAAAGCTTTTAACGGTCATTAACAGAAGTGTCTATAAATGTTGTTTTTATTGCTGTTAAAAACCACGTATAGGCGTTGTGATAGTTGCTATAGTCCAAGAAAACATACTAATAGGTTGCCATTCAAGATTGTGTTTATTGTAAGGCCACATATGTTGGGGTAATTAAAGTATCGAGCTAATATGAGAGAAAAATACTTCTATTACTTTCAAGAATAGAAATAAGAGACATACAAGCTCTAACAAAAAAAAAAAACTCTCAAAAGACACCTCACAAATCTCTCAAGGATATTACACAACTCTTCTTGGTTGTGTTGTGATGATCTAATGTCTGATGATAGAAAGCTTTACAAGCTTCTCTATTTATAGGACCAAAACTAGGTAGGTGGAAGGTGTGAGGAAGCTTGGAGGAAGCTTCAATGGTGGGTGAGAGGAAGGTGACTCCTAGGTGTGAGGAAGCATCCTTTGTCATTCATACATTTGGAAGAAGCTTCATAGAAAGTGCTAGGATATGTCCTGGAAATTTCTTCAATTCTCCCCTTCCAGGCATATTCAGAACAAGCATCCCGACTATGTCTCTGCATAGTTCTAGCTTATCTCGTGTCACCACCTTTGTCAGCATGTCTGATGGATTCTCCTTTGTGTTGATCTTCACTAGTCTCAATAGTTGTTGATCAATCGTCTCGCGTATCCAGTGATACCGAACATCAATATGTTTTGTACGGGAATGGTACATGGAGTTCTTGCTCAAGTCTAGAGCACTTCGACTGTCACAATGTATCTTGTACTCTTTCTGCTGGATCCTAAGTTCTTGGAGATAGCGCTTTAGCCACAACATTTCTTTACCAGCTTCAGCGGCAGCAATGTATTCTGCTTCTGTTGTAGATAAAGCGACACACTTCTGCAATCTTGATTGCCAAGAAACAGCTCCCCCTGCAAAAGTGTAGATATATCCTGAAGTAGATTTTCTACTATCAATATCTCCGGCCATATCAGCATCTGTATAGCCTTCCAAGACTGGATCAGCTCCTCCGTAGCAAAGACATAACTTCGTGGTACCCTTCAAGTATCTGAGAATCCATTTGACTGCCTCCCAATGCTCCTTCCCGGGGTTAGAAAGAAAATGACTCACTGTACCCACTGCATGAGCGATATCTGGCCGTGTGCATACCATGGCATACATCAGACTTCCAACTGCTGAAGAATAGGGCACCGCTGACATCTCCCCGATCTCTTCCTTGGATGTGGGACATGTTCTTTTGCTCAACTTGAAATGATTCACAAGTGGAACACTAACTGGTTTGGTATTATTCATGTTGAATCTCTCAAGTACCCGTTCAATGTACTTTTCTTGAGATAGCCATAACTTGCGATTCTTCCTATCTCGAGTGATCTGCATCCCAAGAATCTGTTGAGCCGGTCCTAAGTCTTTCATATCAAAAGACTTAGAGAGTTCTTTCTTCAGTTGGTTTATCTTTATTTGATCTTTCCCAACGATCAACATGTCGTCTACATATAGTAAAAGAGCAATGAAGGTACCGTCTGTAAGTCTCTTGATATATACACACTCATCCGCAGTAGTCTTCTTATAGCCTTGACTCTTCATGCATGAGTCAAACTTCTTATTCCACTGCCTTGGTGCCTGCTTCAAACCATATAAGCTTTTAGATAGCTTGCACACGATATTATCACTTGAAACCTCAAAACCTTCTGGCTGCTGCATATAGATTTCTTCTTTCAAATCTCCGTGAAGAAATGCTGTCTTCACATCCATTTGTTCAAGCTCTAAGTTCATACTTGCTGCCAATCCAAGTATAACTCGGATTGAGGTCATCTTGACAACTGGTGCAAAGATCTCATCAAAGTCAATTCCTTTCTTCTGTTGGAACCCTTTGACAACCAACCGAGCTTTGTGTTTCACCACTTGTCCGCTTGCATCCTTCTTTAACTTGAACACCCATTTGTTTCTCAGTGCATTCTTTCCTTTAGGAAGTTCTACGATCTCATAAGTTTGATTTTTCTGTAGAGATTCTAACTCATCCCGCATTGCTATCAGCCATTTTGCTTTATCCTTATGAGACATAGCTTCTTGAAAACTCTCTGGTTCTCCATCTTCAGTAAGCAAAAGGTATTCAGATGATGAGTACCTTTTTGATGGTATATGGCCTCGTTCAGATCTACGAACAGTTGGAACCATCTGAGAAGAACTACCGTCATTTGTGTCGTGTGATGGTTCTGGTGAGGTGGGTTGTGGTTCCCCTTGCTCAACACTCTCTTCTGTCTCCTCATCTTCTTCTGCTTCTGAGTTTTCTTCTGGCACTTCGTCATTATTTCTTAAGAACAATTCCGGTGCTTCATTTGAAACTTGAGCACCCTCATTTGACTTCTGAGACATCGTGGATTTTTCAATGTCTTCTATTGTTAAATTTTTGTGAAACACAACGTCCCTGCTTCTGATAACTTTTTTCTCCTTAGGATCCCATAACCTGTATCCAAACTCTTCATTTCCGTAGCCAATGAAAATGCATGGGATAGTTCTCGCATCAAGCTTCTGTCTGAGCTCTTTGGATACATGTGCATATGATGAACACCTAAATACTCTAAGATGTGAGTATGTAGGATCCTTACCTGTCCATAGCCTCTCTGGAACTTCAAAGTTGAGTGGTACTGAAGGTGATCGGTTGATGAGATAACATGCGGTGTTGACTGCTTCTCCCCAAAATGGCTTTGGAAGTTTAGCCATGTTCAGCATGCTCCGGACACGCTCCATGATAGTCCGGTTCATTCTTTCAGCAATACCATTGTGCTGAGGGGTGCGCGGTACTGACTTCTCATGTCGAATACCATATGCTCTGCAATATGCATCGAACACCTTGGAAGTATACTCGCCTCCATTATCATATCGGAGACATTTCAGCTTCTTTCCTGTTTCACGTTCCACCAAGACGTGAAATGACTTGAAGCACTCGAACACCTGGTCCTTCGTCTTCAGGAAATACACCCACACTTTCCGAGAAGCATCATCGATAAAAGTCAGAAAATATCTGCTTCCACCGAGTGATTCAACCTCCATAGGACCGCAGACATCAGAGTGTACCAAACTTAACAACTCTGATCTTTTTGTTGAAGTGAAATTAAATGACACTCTGTGTTGCTTACCGAAAAGACAATGATTGCAAGGACATAGTGCGGCGTTCTTGTCAACATTTATCAGATTCTTCTTCATCAAGGTAGTCAACCCTTTCTCGCTCATATGGCCGAGTCTCTGGTGCCATAAATCCTGAGAAGCCTCCTCTGCAATGTTAAGGTTGTCTGTACAAATTCTCAAATGCGTTTTGTACAATGTGACACAAATATGTCCTCGAGCGATTGTCAAAACGCCCTTTGACATTTTCCATGTGCCTCTGCTAAAATGGTTTTCATACCCTTGTTTGTCAAGAGATACCACTGACAGGAGATTGAGCCGAAGATCTGGCACATGTCTGACATCCTTCAAAGTGATTGTGCTCCCGGTACCTATCTTTATTTGTACATCACCAATTCCGGCTATTCTAGAGGAACTGGAATTACCCATCTTCACCGCTCCAAAGTCTCTTGCTTTGTATGTTGTGAAGTAGTGCCTGTGGGGAGTTACGTGGTTGGATGCTGCAGTATCTACCACCCATTCCGTGTCTTCTCTTGAGACGTGAACGCATGTCTCATCATGGGTGGTACAGTACGCTACATCACCTGAGACTGTGATGAGCGCTTCACCACCCTTGTTCTTCGGTTGAGAACTGCTGTTGCCTTGCTCCTCTAGCCATTTGTAGCAATTCTTCTTCATGTGACCCTCTATACCGCAATGGTGGCAGGAATAAGAAGGTTTCCGGCCATCCGATGATCTCCCCCGACTTTTGCCTCTACTTTGCCATTTTCCTCTACTGTTTCTTTGTTGTTTTCCTTGTGATCTTCCTCAATTCTCCATCACAAGGGCATGAGTCTGATCTGTGCTCATGTCTTTCCTTCTTGCCTCTTCATTGAACAATGCATCCTTGACCACAGACATGGTAAGTTTGCCATATGGGGCTGAGTTGCTGAGAGTCACAACTAGTGTTTTCCAACTATCAGGAAGGAAACTAAGAAGTAGTAGAGATTGCATTTCGTCTCCAAGTGGCATTTCTACACAAGATAATTGATTTACCAGATTCTGGAACTCACTGGTATGTTCGGCAACAGAAGTTCCACTTTTGAGATTCATATTGACAAGGCGTCTCATCAGAAGGGCCTTGTTCCGAGCGGTCTTGGCCTGGTACATGTCTTCCAACTTCTTCCAAAGGACATAAGCATCGATTTCTTATGCAACGTGGTGGAAGACACTATGGTCAATCCATTGTCGGATTTGACCAATAGTTTTTCTATTAATTTTCTTCCACTCTATTGACTTGGGCGGGTCAGGATTAATACCCTTCAGCTCTATTGGATCAAAAAGGTCTTTACAACTGAGGAAATCTTCCATCCGAGGTTTCCACAACGTGTAGTTGGTATCCGTGAGCATAATCATAGCTCCAGAAGATGAAGTTGACTCGTCAATGGTCATTTTTCACCTTCTGAATAATTTTCAAAAAAAATTGAGGGACCAAACTGCAATTTTTCAAAATTACAAAACTGACCGGTGTCGTGGCAGCTAATTCAAGAGCACCAAGGTAATTCTTTTCTGATGTGGAAGTTCAGACTATGCTGCAACCACAGAGCATACTCAGACAAAACCTTGGCTCTGATACCACTTGTTGGGGTAATTAAAGTATCGAGTTAATATGAGAGAAAAATACTTCTATTACTTTCAAGAATAGAAATAAGAGACATACAAGCTCTAACAAAAAAAAAAACTCTCAAAAGACACCTCACAAATCTCTCAAGGATATTACACAACTCTTCTTGGTTGTGTTGTGATGATCTAATGTCTGATGATAGAAAGCTTTACAAGCTTCTCTATTTATAGGACCAAAACTAGATAGGTGGAAGGTGTGAGGAAGCTTGGAGGAAGCTTCATGGGTGAGAGGAAGGTGACTCCTAGGTGTGAGGAAGCATCCTTTGTCATTCATATATTTGGAGGAAGCTTCATAGAAAGTGCTAGGATATGTCCTGGAAATTTCTTCAACATATAGGTGTATTGGGATAAATCCGTGCCCGGGTTGTTTTCCGCACCCAGGAACTCGGGGATACCGGGACGGCTTCTGCAGCTGACATCCACTTTCACCAATTTGGGTCACATCAATGAATCTCGATCAGAGCGCTGCGGCTGGGAAGCACATGGGGGTGTAGAAGGGTCACATCAGTCGAACGTTAGGGTTGAAAAGTCTTGTTTTGATTTCTATATAGATAGCTTATCACGTAAGGTATCTTCACTTCCTCTCTTGTAACCTATCTCTTATTTTTCTCTCAAGAGCAATATACATCCGGGCACATCATTTATCTTGGAATATCAATTTGTCTTACATTATCTTGTTATTAAGCTCGGCTCTTTCGATATAGCTATTATAATCACAAACACGCTGACCCCGAAAGGAGAGTTTTCAGGATTGGATACGACCTACTTGTCTTTAAACCCTTAAAATAAAAATCTCTAACAGATTATCCGTTTTTACCGGAAAACAGTCTGGCGCCATCTGTGGGGATAGACAACTGTGAAGTCGTCCTGATTTATAGCATAAAATCTAGAAGGGACACATGATGGTTCCATTTTTTTTTAGCAATAACGTTACAGTCAGTTATGCCTGAGTCAGGAAATAGTTCATCAAAAAGTAGTATTCTAGACGAAAGGGGATCCGCAGGGTTCACGACCGAGGGAGAATGACTTAGCGCCGAGCAAATGGGAAGAAAGAGAGGAGATAACACCACCTTCGACAAAATACCATGGCAAAGCCCCCATCGAGGAAGATCAACTCGACCACTCAGCGGAAAGCAGGGAGGCACCACCTAGAGGGCATTATTCTAGCAAAAAAAGAAGGCGCCTTCATTCTGTGGTGGAAGGGATGTATAAGGAAGGTGAACCCCTCTCGAATGCCACCCTGGCTGAGATTCTACCGGCCAGTGATGCAAGAATGGAATGTATGGAAACAATCTTAAACTCTCTGTCTGGCATGGCCTCGGGAGAGCGCTCGTTGGATGACCCAGTGAACACCAAAGTGCTGGAGACATCTGCGAAAGATGTGAAGCAAGCAGGGCTAGGATTGGTTGAGCAAAACACTGACATGGCGAGGTTCTCCTGGCTCAAGAAAGAACTTCATGATCGGATGAGCCAGATACTATGGGCTCTCCCAATCTTGAAAGGAGCGGGGGTGAGAAAGTATGGAAAGATACCTTATAAATCAAGCGCGACCTCTGGACCCATCCCTAGAAAGTTCAAAATACCGAAAATGCCTAAATACGACGAGACTATGGACCTGGAAGAGCACATCACGACCTTCGAAGCTTCAATCATAGGGCACAATATCAAATGGCACGAGATTGAATCAGTCATGCTGAAAAAAATTAATCAAACGCTCATAAAGGGAGCACTCTCATGGTATATCCTTTTACCCAATTTTTTTTTGATTCTTTTGTTGCTCTTGCAAATGCTTTTGTAAAGGCTTATGTGGGGGTGTGAAAAGTGGAGACACACAAAGAGGACGTCTTCACCATCAAACAAAGGAAGGATGAATCGCTCCGCAGTTATGTTGAGAGGTTCCAACAGGAAAGGATGACTTTACCAGCTATCCCAAAGAATTGGGCGGCCACTGAATTCGCTAATGGTTTAAACACCCGTGGTTCAGACGCATCAAAAAAGCTAAAGGAAAGCTTGAGGGAGTTCCAAGTCAAGTCCTGGAATGAAGTAAATAAGGTACACGACCAAGATGAGGACTGAGAATGATCTCAGAACAAAAGTCGGAATTGAAGTCAAAGGGACGCCCTAGAAAAAGCCTAAAACTATCTTTCCATTTAAACAACGGGGTCCATAAGAGTGGTATAATCCCTATGCGGCTCGCCCCCCTCCAAGAAATGAGACCCGAAACAATAGGCTGTAGTGTGATCAGGGCCAGCCCAGGAGGGACAGGGACGCACCACGATATGGGCCGCCAAAAGACTCGGGTCTGTCGAGTGTGGCATCCTATAACTTCGATGCAGAAGTCGGTTAATTAGTCATGGAAATGAAAGACATGGCGGGGCCAGGTTACCGACGATCATAAGGTCCAACCCCAACCGCCGGGACGTAGATCTGTGGTGTGAGTACGACACTATTCCAAGGTATTTAACTGAGGATTGCAAACATATCCATTATGAGAATGTAGACTTACGAGAATGTAGACTTGCTCCGTAGGGGGCATCTAAAGGAGTTCTTAGATAACTGAAACAAGCATGACAGAGAGAAAGAGGCCGGGACTTGTCGCAACGGGTCAACGCCACAGGAAAGGATCAACGTGATCTTTGAAAGAAAGATAATAGGAGCGGTATCTCAAGAATTGCAGTAATAGGACCCGTCTCCCTTCCTAAAAGGAGGGAGAAATCACCCGGCATACTTCATAACTTCGATGAAGCAGAGGAAAAGTCACTGATGCACTGGTAATATCCTTATAAATCTTTGATTTTAATATTAAACATGTGATTTATAGACCCAGGAAGCTCCGTGAATATAGTGCTCCTTCGAGTGCTCAAAGAGATGCAGGTGACGAACCAAGTAATCCTGGTAATAAAAGTTCTAATCGAGTTCAACCTATCGAGCGAAACCACCTAAGACCAGATCAAGCTGGTCACTCATGTGGGAGAAATCTCTTTAGAAGCTCTGTTTGACGTCCTTGAATGATAGATGCCATACAATTTGGTCCCAGGCAGGCCCTGACTACATGCTATGAGGGCGGTCCCTTTGAGATTTCCCCCAGAGGACGCAATAGACAGAGTACCTAAAGGGTTCATCACACCATATGAGACGGATGCAGGGATATCCATGGCGGAGGAGCTAGAGTTGATTGTTTATCGACCAGATACCTCCGAGGAGCAGGTATACTTGGGCTTGGGCTTGGGCTTGAACTCTGAGTCTCGGGGAAGCTACTTAACTTCTTAGCAAATAATTCATGTAGCTTTACTTGGTCGAGGGGTGGATGCTGCAGGTATCCCGACGGAGTTAGCCATTCACAAAATAATCATGCACCCGGACAGTCAGCCCGTGAAACAAAAGAGGCGTTTGGTATCAGCGGAGCGTAGCTAGTTCGTCAAAGAGGAAGTGGCTCGACTCATCAAGCTAGGGTCAACCCACAAAGTGAAACACCATGACTGGCTAGACAATGTGGTGGTAATCCCTAAAACTCCTCATGACTTTCGAATGTATTTTGATTTAAAAGACCTGAATAAGGCATGCGTAAGCAGCTCGTACCCTATGCCCCGTCTTGACAGAATTGTCGACTCGGTCTCCAGGTATGAATTACTTAGCTTTTTAAAAGTTTTCTCAGGGTTCGGCCATATCCAGTTGGACCTAACAAACCAAGAAAATATTTTGTTCATAACATACCATGGTACCTATTATTATACCGTCATGCCTTTTTGGCCCGAAGAATGCGGGCACCACCTTCCATCAATCAACCAGCTGGATGTTTGAACACCAGCTGGTACAAAGTGTGGAGGTTTATTTAGATGACATAATCATTAAATCTCTTGGAATAGAGGAATATATAAAGCATTTGCAAGAAATATTTGACATCCTACGCAGGTACAATTTGATATTGAACCCAAAGAAATGTGCTTTCGGAGTAAACTCCGACAGATTCTTGGGGTTCATTATGACCAGCAAGGGAATAAAAGCTAACCCAATCCATATCCAATCAATCGAGAAAATCCCAAGAGGTGTAACGGCTGGTCGGGTTAGGAAGGTTCATATCTCGATTGTCTGAGCGTTGCTAATATTTTTTTGGCATGTTAAAAAAGAAGAAATATTTCAAATGGACTTTGAAATTTTAGCAGGCATTGAGAGACTTGAAAAAGTATCTATCGCACCCTCCGTTGCTCGTGATCCTAGAAGAAGGCGAGCTCTTACTGGTCTACTGGGCTGTCTCTGACACTGTGGTAAGTGTCGTATTGGTCCGTGAAGTTAAAAGTATGCAATCACCCATCTACTATATTAGCAAAGCCTTGACCGAGGCTAAAGCTCGATACCCATATCTTGAAGAATCTGATCTGACTCTAGTAGTCATGGCCCAAAAATTGAAACCTTATTTTCAATGCCATCCCATTTGCGTGGTGACGTTTTCTTTAAGCAACACCTTGCACAAGCCAGACCTTTCGACCAGGCTTGTAAGTTGGTTAATTGGGATATATGATTACAATATCACCTACAAGCCTCAGACTGCTATCAAGTCATAGGCCCTAGTGGAGTTTCTGAAGGATTACAGTCCGGGTCTGATGCCCCACGCTAAGAAGGAAGCGGCCCGGGAATTTGAGATTGCTTCCAGAGAATGGGTCCTATATACAGATGGGGTATCCAATACAAAGGGTACGATACTGGGAAGCCCTGATAACCACATCAAGGGTCGTGATCAGGCAGGCCGTAAAATATTTTTCTTTTACTAACAATGAGACCGAGTATGAGGCCCAATTGTAAGTTTGGAACTGGTTCGAGCACTCGGAGCTGAAGTGGTCGAGCTAAAAAGTGACTCCCAACTAATTGTAAATCAGCGGGAATACTTAGGCAAAATCAAAATGCTTCTAGCACATTTCCAACGGTGGAAAGTTGCCCGGATCCCTCGGGAAATGAACATTTAAGCCGATGCATTAGAAAACCTCGACTTCTCGACCACCATAACGGAATCAGAATTAGATTTTGTAGTGAACCTCTTGCACTTCGCTCTGAACCCCTCCATGCACGAGGTAAATACCACAATCCTAACATAGCAATAGCGGAGTGAAATAGTAAATTATTTGCAGAATGGGACTCTCCCGGAGGATACTAAAGCCACAAATGCTTAAGAATTAAGGTTGCACGATATGGCATACATGAAAGGTACTTATATCATAGGTTTTACCTAAGACCCCTAGCCAAGTGCCTTGGCCCCCGAAGAGGTTTTATATTACACCCCGTACTTTTATACGTTAAGTATCTTTATGAGTTGGTTGCTATAGATTCAGAAAGCGGTATTATTTTCAAGGATATGTGAGATTAGACGTGTTCATCCTAAGTATACGAGGATTTAATTTCATGCTTAATATGTGATGGAAGGATTAGAGTTAAACGAATCGACGAGAATACATTTGGATGAAGTTTGGCATTGGGGAGCAATTATGCGGACTGCAGAATGTTCTAAAACCCGTAGAATAGACAAACTCCTACTGTATAATGGTAACAGTGGGGGAGGATATTCTGTGACCATTTTATGGACTGTATAATTTTTTACGGTCCGTAAAAGTTAAGTCGGTGCTAGATTTTTCTTATGTTATATTTCATATCCCCTCATTTTTATATCATTTTCCCTTATCTCCTCATACCCCAAGCACCTCTAGTAATTTATCCAACTTATGTAATCAACTCCCCAAGGGAAATCAAGGATTAAAAGTGAGAATCAAGTGCTAAAGGTTTTCAACGTATTGTTGGAGCTTGTTTTTCCGTCTTGTAATAGCTTTGGAAGATACTTCAAGGTGAAGTGATCTTGGAATTGAAGTGTTCATGATTTCTTGATGTAAGATTTCATCTTATTTCCATGTTTCTGATTTTATGTGATAGTTATGCTAGGGTTAGGGAGAAGGAAATTGGAGGACAGATGCTGAGGACAGATGTCGTATCAAGCGGTCACCTGTGACATACATATCATACAGAAGCCACCAAGTTTATTGAAAGACATATCGCCCAAAAACATATACATACGTATACATACGCACAAGAAGTTAAGGCTATCATAGCAACTGGAACCTCTTAAGGCGCATATCACACAAACATAACAGAATAACAATGACCCATGACCCACATACATGTCTACAGGCCTCTAACAAACATAACAGAACCATATGGTGGGATAGGGCCCCGTCGTGCCCTTAAGATAGTCATATATACATAAATATGTACAACATAAAGATCTGTACCAAAAGTGTGGGCTCCGGAACGAGGGAACACTTCAACACAGCAGAATGGATGGCCTAAGCTGACGGACCACTCACGTGCGCATCTGTACCTGCGGGCATGAAACGCAGCCCCCGAAGAAAGGGGGTCAGTATGGAATATGTACTGAGTATGTAAGCCATGGAATACAGAAAAAATAGAAACATAATCGGAACAACGGTATAAAAAGTAAGTAAATTAGTCAGAATACCAAGGTGCTTATTTTCTGAACGTAAATCATGCTTACCGATGTCATATGTCAGAAAAAGTACCGAAAACGAGTAAATCATCCAAAGTAACAAAATACTTACTTTCCAAACACAGATCATACGTGCCGACATCATATGCCACCATATACATATACATATCACCGATCCATAGGTAATGTGATAGTGCCAAGGAACGTACGGCTCGATCCATATATAACATATTAGTGCTGAGGAATGTACGGCCCGGTCCATTTATAACATATTAGTTCCGAGGAACGTACGGCCTGATCCACACACATATATATATATATATATATATATATATATATAAGATATTAGTGCCGAGGAACGTACGACCCGATCCACACACACACACACACACACACACACACACACACACACACACACACACACACAAACACACACACACACACACACACACACACATATATATATATATATATATATATATATATATAACATATTAGTTCGGCCCGACTCATAAATATATTATACTGCTGCGGAACGTGCAGCTCCATCCATACATATATTATACTGTTGCAGAACGTGCAACCCGATCCATACATATATTATACTGTTGCGGAACGTGCAGCCCGATATATATATATATATATATATATATATATATATATATATATATTATACTGCTGCGGAATGTGCAGCCCGATCCATACATATATATATACTGCTGCGAAACGTGCAGCCCGATCCATATATATTATATGCATATATCCATAGTAATACTTCCTTTGAAAAATATTTCTTGTTCATATATATATACAAAAAATAGAACATATCATGTTGCCGAGGCGTCGGCTCCGATCCCTTTGACCCCATATAATATTACCGAGGCGTCAGCTCCGATCCACATATAACATAACATGTTACTGGCTTTACCGAGGCGTCAGCTCCGATCCACATATAACATAACATGTTACTGGCAAGTATAGCGTAGTGCACACAATGATATAACTGCCCTGAGACTTGGCGAACGATTTAATAGTAGCACGCACGAGCAAAGTAGTGAGAAGCCATATGCATATGAATCAAGACTCGATAGATCAGTATACTTACTGACACCTGAAGGCTCGGAAACAAGTTTCGGGTCAATCCGACTTAGTATGAGAAAGGTATGAGCGTTTGAAGTACAAAACGTTCTATAAGCGTTTCAGAGGCCATTTTTGGGAAATCAAAGCCATAATCATGTCAAGCACCTTTCGGATATTGTTATAGACCAAATCAAATAAAACTTTTGGAATCATATGCACCTATCAAAATATATCAAAGACTCAATGGAATAATCAAACGTGCTAGCATTTGAAAGATCAAAACTTTAGTCATATCAATTATCTTTCGAAGGCCATACGGAAACATATTAACCGGACCTCGGACATCATAGATACACACTAGCACCGTACGAAACAGCTTATGAAAATCAAGAAAGTTAGCCATCGTAGTGGCTCTAAGAATAAGAATCTTTCCGAAGTTATACATATACATCATATACTTATTCGTAAGGATCATGCCAAAGAAAGAAAGATAAGCCTTATATGCCTTGACTGCTTTCTACGCTAATCCGACCTTAAGTCTTTGGCTTCGCAAGATCTACAACAATATTCATACATACCAAACATTATCCATAACACTTAGGAGTCCCATTCTAAACCAACACTTTATTTACAGAAATTTCGGTAGCATTTCCCCTGTAAATACTACCATCCCCGAGAATCCAAATCGGCTATATGATCAACAACAAATCCGAGAATTTAACTCATCCACATTATGAACAACAATACCAACAATTATTCTAACAGTAGCCACAATCAATTCAAAAACCATACTAACATTAGCAATTTCTTTCTACAATCTTTGACAGCTTTTCATTTTCGTTCAAGTCATAATTGCTTACATATTCGATTTCTAATCCGCAACCATTCAAAACTATTCAAGAATACTTCAAACAATCCATACTATATTCAAAATAATCCAACCAATATGTCATTGCACCCGAAACTTCCCAAATGCAATAACAACAACAACAACACATTTTCTCCTTTCAAATTCATGAATTATACTAACAATTCACACATTACAACATTACCTTCCATAAATACAAAAAGTGACATTAAAATCACATGAGCTTCTAAAACAATTCTCCAACACTTACAACTTCAACTAGAATCATTAAACTTTCATTCCCATCATAGATTCCATTACAACAATAACCAAAATACTTAAGAAAAATTGATTCATTCTCCTCCATACCATACCACAACCACACGGCCACAACACATAATCCATATTTTCATGAATTTCACCCATTTCTACATACTAGAACATACACAACCATCCATAACATATAGAAGAAGGTTAATTCTTACCTTTTTCCCTTAGATTCACACTTGGCTTTGATTATGAACTTGCAACATAGAGAGGCCTTCTTTATCTAAAAATTATACTATGTTAAAGAGGACCTTCAAATTAGTAATAATGCTAGAACAAAATATTTCTTTGATCAAGATTTGAGGGCTCCAAATTTTGCTTGCTATGGCCGAGTGTCCCTCTCTTTGTTTCTCCAAGTTTCTTCAATTTTCCCAAGTGTGGATGATGACAAATGTGGCTATTAAGTCTTCTAATATACACATGGTCAATTCATTTATTTGGGCCAAGGCCCACCCCAACTTGGACGGCCCACTTGGCCTTTTTAAGCAAGACTATCTTTTTTTGTTTGTTTTAGAATTCATGAAAAATTATTTTCCAAATTTCAAATTTTCCCTTAGCCTTCCTCAATATTTCCATGGGCCATCTTGTGAATTTTTCTTTTTGCCCCTAGCCTTTCTTAATATTTCCACTTCAAGAACTTTCATGAATAACTTGTGTGCTAAACAAAAACACAATATAACCTTGTCCTTAACTTCTCGCGATTATCTTGAATTATCCGAATGTACAAAATGCGGGATATAACATCCTCCCCCCCTTTAGAACATTCATCCTCGAATGTTAAACTTACCTCATGGGGTATTGTGATACTTCGGGGGGTCTCCTTTATAGTCGTTACATACGATCATTCAACATATTCGTTTAAAGGCTTAAGTTGCCTGTGGCGTAGAAAACAATTAGGTATACTTCCTCTTCATTTCTTCTTTCGGATTCCTAGATCGTATCTTCTTTATTATTGTTGGCCTCAATACTTTAACCGAAACCACGTCTTTGGCATATAACTTTATCACCTGAACATCTGTTATAGACACAATCTATTCCTTATATGGTTGCTTCTTTGTTTCCTTGCTAATGAGCAATCACCTTGCTTATAAATGACATATTCTTTGTGTTTATCTCTTCGGTATCCCTTTCGAGCTTTCCTTCTTAATTTTACATTCTAAGTATTTATCCAGTGATGACTTTGTCGCTTATAAGAATAATGGTCATGTTCCTTTCCAAGGCTAGTTTGTCAGTATCCAGACGTATATACGTGATATTGCTTTGCCATCTCTCATCCTTCGCAATTCAACTATACTTATGACAACTTGTGATTCGAGTCCTTCCTTGGCCAGTAGTCGATTTGCTATCACCAACTTATTAAAGTATCCTCCGTACTCCCATATGCTTGTCCTATTTTCACCTTTAACCTTCCTCAAGCCTGTTCCTCTTTTTGTCCTATACTATCACATTCTAGTCCTTTTACAGACCTGTCCTTCAAATTTCTACGCAAATAGTTTCATGCTTTGCCCGTCGGCTCTTTTGGAGGCTTTACTCAATCATGTTTCTTACCTTTCACTTTTTCCGACATTTTGATCCCCTTATCTTTCATTTTCTCACTCTCTTTCCTTTCCAAGTATCGTTGTATTAGAAGTTTCCAATCTTAACCTGTACTGAAATCAGTATCAGTTTATCTCATAACATCGGCAACATACCTTTCGCTTTGTCCCTTGAATTCCGTCCAGTCAATGTCTTTCATACATCGCAACACTGGTTGCTAGGGTCCACTTATCGATCGATATAGTCATAAATGGGATGTCCTATGCATACATATACATTTACTACCATTTCTTTTACAAAACATTTCCCAAACGCTTATTCAAACTTACTCTGATTCCAAAGTTGCGTTGCGCATTCTTCTTCTTCACCGGCCTATTATACCTTAACCTATACAACCTATTTAAGGTTTCTAACCACTCTGCGTATTATAATTTCCTTTAGGTTACCCCAAATTTCCCATTTGTCTCTTATATCTATATTTGTGGAAATTTTAGTACACTTCTCAGCGGGGTCACCCATCCCAAAATTGCTCTGGCCCTAGCACGCTTAACCTCAAAACTTTAATGCATTTCGATGCGTTAATGCTAATATAATTGCATCCACTACCCCGTACGACCTTCATCACATAATCTAAGGCAAGTCGGGGTCTTAACAACTTTTAAAAGGGTTCTTGTAGTGGGTCCCACCCCGATCTAGAGAGGATTCTTTTACTTTTCTAACCATACAATTACCGTGCTTCCCTTTTTGAATCATCAATATTCACTTCCATCTGTACATATGATTACCTTTCATCCAGGGTTCCTAGGTTCCCACTGGTGGTGGAGACATCCAGTCGCCGTTACTTATAACCACTAGGTCATCGACCCTTTTTAGATTTTCGTTTGCCGTCATCAAATGATACTATATAGAAGTTACACATACATATAAAATTCCAAGAAAACTCATATACCTATAGCCGATCGGTCTCGAGTCTGATCTGGGGAGCTGCTATGTGAAGTGTGCTCTTCATCATCGTCTGTCTGCCATCCGCTCGTTTGACTTTCGTCGTTGCTCGCATCTGAATCAGAGGAGTATAGATAACCAGGCAATTCCTGGTTTACTGACGGCCAGGACAAAGGACTAGAGTAGTCTGTAACACTTACCGGGGAGGCCTGTCTAACATAGTGCTCCACCACAGGAGCAAGTAGCGTGGCCCCAAAAAATCTCCTCCTCCGGTGTCCCAGAAGAATACTCTGATGGATTTGTATCATAACTATCCTCCTTCCTATGGGCAAGAAACTCTGGAGGTATCATCAACGGGTCCTCTGAGGGATCTGTATCGTAACTTCCCTCCGCAGGGTCCTGTTCCCTGGGGGTCAAAACTTTGGAGGAGTTGTTGCTAGATCCTCCGAAGGATCAGTCTCAATCGAATAGCTGAGGCTCCTCTTACTCGATCCTGGCGATATCCTACGGGTCTTCTTAGCACCCCCACCATCAAAAGCTGTCCTTTTCATCTTTCGTCAATCTATGTTCACCTGCAGGAAGAGGATTAGAAACAAGTTCCCAAAATACTGACACTATCGCTCTTTTTTGGAGCCTCGCTGTAGACACAACAATTCGTTGGAAGGGAACCATCCTAATATTATATCTCTATCGCACGATCTAAGATCGAAGGAAAGGTTACATCCTAAATATCCTGTAGCTTCCTGTTTATTGTTATATCCCGTATTTTATACGTTCGAATATTTCAAGGTAGTCATGGCAAAGTTAAGGGAATGACCATTTTCCAAATGTATTTCAATGTACAAATTGGTTATAAATATCATTTACTAACATTGGTAGTATGGAAACATTGAGAAAGGTTAAGGGTAAAAAGAGGAATTCGCAAAATGGTTCATGAAAATAATGCTGAAGGCTAGAGGCAAAATGGTAATATTGAGGAAAGTTGAGGGGCAAAATGATAATTTTACATAAGGTTCATGAAAGTTCCAAAAGGGGTTCATATTGGCCATGTGACAAAAAAAAAAGAAAAAAAAAAGAGAGATGACCAAAATAAATCATCTTTTCCTAGAAATTTAAGAAATAGGTGAGAGGTCTTCATTTCATATCAAGAGAGTTGGGGAAGGAGAAAATAAAAGAAAGAGGAAGAGCAATATCAAGGGCCATTCGGCCAAGCTTGGAGAAAAAGAGAACATTGAGATTTTTTTTTTCAAAAATTACTTTCCTACAAATTGGAAGGTCCCTAGCAAAGTGGAGTACTTATTGAAGCAAGAAAAACATTTGTTCTTGCACTTTACAAATTCTAGTCAAGTGTGGAGCTAAGGGAGGAAGGTAAGATTCCATCTTCTTTTATATGTTATGAATGTTTGTGCATGTTGTAGTATGTAAAAAGGGATGAAATTCATGAGAATATGGATGTTGTGTGTTGGCCGTGTACATGTATGTTGTGGCCGTATGGTTGTTGCATGGTGTAGAGGAGAATGAATTAATTGTTCTTAGTGTGTTGCTTGTTGTTGTAATGTCTGGAAATAGATGAAAAATTCATGGAAATATGTATGTTGTTGTGGTGGCCGAATAAGGGTGGTGATGGTAAGATAAGATGAATAAATTTTATTTGGTGTTTTGATTGTTGTTATGTAGATTCTATGATGGAAATGAAAGTTTAATGATTTAAATTGAGGTTAGAATCGTTGGTAGGTTGTTAGATAAGATAATGTGATTTTCATATAGTTCTTGTGTTATTGTGGTTAATGTTGTCAATGTGTGGGATGTTGATGTAGTTTATAAATTTGGAAGAAAGAAATGTGTTGTCATTGTTCTTGTTGAGTTTGGAACATTGTAAGTTGGGTTGTTGTGATTAAATTTGAAAGAAGGAATTAAGTTGTTACTGTTTTTGTTGGAATTGGGAAGTGTTGGACGAAGTAGTATGTTGATTGAATCATTTCGAAGTTATGTGAATTGAATCGAATTGAATTGAATTGAATGTTGAAGTGTTGCTAGAATAATTGTTGGTATTGTTGATAGTTTGGCCGGGTTGAATTCCCGGATTGTTGTTAATTAAAATTGGCCGAGTTAGAATCTCGGGGATGGTGTATTTATAGGGGAGGTGCTGCCGAAATTTCGGCAGACCATAAGTGAATGTACTTGAAAGGTTAAGATAAGTATATGTTGACGAATCTAACGATAATGTCGATCTTCTTGAATGTAGACTAACAAGTTGGACGAATAAGCGTAGCTAGTAAGGCGCGGCACAGGTATGTAAGGCTCGTCTCCTTTCTTCTAAAGGCATGATCCCCACGTCATAATGTCTTGAATGTTTTTATATCTTCCTTACTTGCAAAATCTAGAAGTCTATGACTCCAAGTTATAAGTCTTTTCCTAATAATTCATAATTGGTTTTCTTTCAAAATGTCCATATTTTCCAAAAATCAAGTTTTAAGAGTTTGAAAGATTTTATGACTAAGATGATGAATATGATTTTATAATGACAACGATGAAGTCAAATATGAGAAAATGTCTATGACAGATATGTTGACGATATGTTCTTATCATGAATATGATAATAAGAAAATGTTAAACTAATTCTTGATATCTCAACTCTATTGTGGATAATGACTACTTTAAAGATTCCAAGTATATGAAACGATGCCTTATGGTCCTGTTCTATGTTTTCTCATGATGACACTCTTCATTTATAGTCTCGCCTTATATTAATTTTCCCTTCAAGGTGAGACACGACGCCTATGGCTATTCCATAATATAATCGAAGGTTGCCGACCTTACGTCACTCCGATAGATACATGACTTTCTTTGGGCTCTCCTGCATGCTACTATATTATATATGATATATATATATGTATGTATGTATGTATGTATATGGGGAATATGGGAAAAAGGGCAGAGCGTTATATACGTGTAGCCACCTGATCAGTTGGTATCGGAGCCGGTGGTGGGGCAAACCCAATGGTGGGGAAAACCTCAGCAAGAACGCTGAGTCCCAGAGTGGGGGGTGAGTATAAGACTTGCCTTAGGAAAATCCCACATTGGGTTAGGAAAATCCCACATTGGTTTAGGCAAATCCCACATCGGGTAATATCGTTTTGGACGCGGGAGATATATGGGGGAGCCGACGTTGTTCGGCGCTATGATATGATATGTTTTAAAAAGTAAAGATATAATATGATATGTTTTCAAAAGTAAAGATATGATATGATATATTTTTAAAGGTAAAGATATGATATGATATGACCAGATAAGCATGCATGGCATCCGCCCTCTGGGGCACTCACATGTACAGGTTACTCCTTATTCTTATGATATGTTCTATATTCCCATACAGTTAATGTTCGCATGTTCATCTCTTACTATGTTACTATTTATGCCTTACATACTCAGTACATTGCTCATACTGACCCCTCTTCTTCAGGGGTTGCGTTTCATGCCACGCAGGTACACCCAGATGAGCAGAAGCTAGTATAGAAGAAGTTCCAGCGAAGTTGGTAGACCCCACTTGTTCCTGGGAGTGCTTCCGAGTCAGAGCTTGTATGCTAGGATTTCTGGATTGATGTTAGAGACTTTCCAGATAGATTTGTGGGTTTCGGAAGTCAGTTTGTATTATGATACAAGTTTTACACAGTTACAGATTTTATTTGGTTTGAAAGTAACAAAAGAATATTTCAGTAAGCTTTATTATGTATACTTGATTTAGAGGTTCAAAAAAAAAATTTAGGTGCGTAATAAAAGTCAGCGGGTTCGCTCGGCTCCGGATATGGGGTCGGGTGCCCATCACACCCTAGTAAAGGCAGGGTGTGACATTTATAGATGTGGTGCACAACATATCGATAAAGACTCTACTAGACACGACCAGTAGACATTCTGAGAAACCGCTCTGATACCACTTTTGTCACGAACCAACCCCGTGGACCGTGACTAGTGCCCGAGCTGGACACTAATACGCTCAAATTACACCTATTAATGGCGTAAAGTGGATGTTGTCAAATATAGTAATCCAACAAGGTTGGGGTCGAATCCCATAGGGAATATGGAGAGAAAAGAGTACTAATCGTATGCGAGACCAGTCTTTAAATGCTTTAATCCTATTCCGGATAGTTTGAATTGATAGTTGAATAATGTAATTGAATAGTTTGACTTAAAATATAATTAATGTGAGAAAGAGAGACTAAGGTTGTGTTCCCAATTTGATTAGATATTATGCCTCAGGTTTCAATGTGATATATTTCTAATGGTTGTTCTATAAATATGCACTTGGTCTCTTAAGGGCTTCTTAATGTTTCCCAACAGTTAAGTCGTATTTCCTCTTTATGATTCTTCCGAATATAAAAGAGTTACAATCGAAGAGCGACCAATAATGCCAATTTAGACTTATTCTTATTCCTAAGTTAGTCTATTAAACGAGGGTTAACGCCTCGAGTTATTGTCATTCAATCTTACCAACACTAACTTTCTTTCCCAAGAACAGTTAATATAATGGCTTAGGATAATGCTTGTAATCATCACCCAACACTAAAGTATTAAAACTGAATGAATACCAACAACCATTATGCATATATCAATAATAGAAACTCATTCACATAATATCCATCACGGGTTCCACAACCTTAACTTTAAAATTAGCTACTCATAATTCTGGATAACAAAGAAATCTTACAAGTAAACATAATGAACTTACAATACAAAATACAAGATGGAATGAGATTGAAGTTGTTGTCTTAAAATGCTTCAACAACCAACAGTAAATGACTCCACAAGAGTTTATGCCAAAAACTGCAGGATAATCCAATTCAAAACCCTAGCAATCTATTTATAGCAGATCCAAAACGGGAACAATTTCCAGACAAAAATGCCCCTATGTATAGAGTGTGAATCGCGTATGACGTCGCATGTTCAAACTGCGATTCGTAGGTTGCATCGCAGGTGTCGCGTCTTCAGTTGTGTGTTGAGCAGTATCCGCGACACCATACGCGATTCGCATGTTACACATGCGACTCGCAGGTGATGTCGCATGTGGACTCGCATGTGGTGTCTTATTTGGCCCTCTCTGTCAACAGGTGCTGCACCACCTGCGACTCGCATGTGGTACCTGCGATTCGCAGGTGGTGCCATTGTTCAGTTCTGCTGGGTTTTTGCTTCATTTTGCTTCGTTTTGCTTCAAGTTGCTTCCGGCACATGTTATTCTACAAATTGACACAAAAACACGAGAAACGACATCAAAAGCACTTGGGCAATTACAATAGACTAAGTAATTGGCGTCGAATGAGCCGTAATTTCACGACTCATCAGACACCCATACACATTCACTTACCAAATCAACATATCAATGACTTATCCATATCCAACATATATTAATTTATACAGATGCTGTGGACAGATGTCGTCTCAAGCGGTCACCTGTAACATACATATCATACAGAAGCCACTAAGGTTGTCGAAAGACATATCGCCCAAAAACATATACATACGTATACATACGCACAAGCCGTTAAGGCTATCATAGCAACTGGAACCTCTTAAGGCGCATATCACACAAACATAACCGAATAAAAATGACCCATGATCCACATACATGTCTACAGGCCTCTAAAAAACATAACATAACCATATGACGGGACAGGGCCCCGCCGTACCCCTAAAATAGTCATATATACAAAAATATGTACAACAAAAAGATCTGTACCAAAAGTGTGGGCTCTGGAACGAGGAGCACTTCAACACAGCAGAATGGATGGCCTAAGCTGATGGACCACTCACGTAAGCATCTGTACCTGCGGGCATGAAACGCAGCCCCCGAAGAAAGGGTGTCAGTATGGAATATGTACTGAGTATGTAAGACATGGAATACAGAAAACAGAAACATAACTGGAACAACGGTATAAAAAGTAAGCACATTAGTCAGAATACAAGGTGCTTATTTTCTGAACGTAAATCATGCTTACCGATGTCATATGTCAGAAAAAGTACCGAAATTGAGTAAATCATCCAAAGTACCAAAATACTTACTTTCCAAACACAGATCATACATGCCGACATCATATGCCACCATATACATATACATATCACCGATCCATAGGTAATGTGATAGTGCCGAGGAACGTTTGGCCCGATCCATAAATATATTATACTGCTGCGGAACTGCAGCCCGATCCATACATATATTATACTGCTGCGGAACGTGCAGTCCGATCCATACATATATTATACTGCTGCGGAACGTGCAACCCGATCCATACATATATTATACTGCTGCGGAACGTGCAGCTCGATCCATATATATATATATAAATATATATATATATATACTGCTGCGGAACGTGCAGCCCGATCCATATATATTATATACAAATATCAATAGTAATACTTCCTTTGAAAAACATTTCTTGTTCATATATATATAAATATACAGAAAATAGAACATATCATGTTGCCGAGGCGTCGGTTCCGATCCCTTTGACCCCATAAAATATTACCGAGGCGTCGGCTCCAATCCACATATAACATAACATGTTAGTGGCAAGTATAATGTAGTGCACACAATGATATAACTGGCCCGAGACTTGGCGAACAATTTAATAGTAGCACGCACGAGCAGAGTAGTGAGAAACCATATGCGTATGAATTAAGACTCGATAGATCAGTATACTTACCAACAACTGAAGGCTCGGAAACAAGTTTCGGGTCAATCCGACTTAGTATGAGAAAGTTACGAGCGTTTGAACTACAAAACGTTCTATAAGCGTTTCAGAGGCCATTTTTGGGAAATCAAAGCCATAATCATGTCAAGTACCTTTAGGATATCGTTATAGACCAAATCAAATAAAACTTTTGGAACCATATGCACCTATCAAAATATATCAAAGACTCAATGGAATAATCGAACATGCTAGCATTTGAAAGATCAAAACTTTAGTCATATCAATTATCTTTCGAAGGCCATAAGGAAACATATTAACCGGACCTCGGACATCATAGATACACACTAGCACCATACGAAACAGCTTATGGAAATCAAGAATGTGAGCCATCCTAGTGCCTCTAAGAATAAGAATCTTTCCGAAGTTATACATATACATCATATACTTATTCGTAAGGATCATGCCAAAGAAAGAAAGATAAGCCTTATATGCCTTGACTGCTTTCTACGTTAATCCGACCTTAAGTCTTTGGCTTCGCAAGATCTACAACAATATTCATACATACCAAACATTAGCCATAACACTTAGGAGTCCCATTCTAAACCAACACTTTATTTACAGAAATTTCGGCAGCATTTCCACTGTAAATACTACCATCCCCGAGAATCCAACTCGGCTATATCATCAAAAACAAATCCGATAATTTAAATCGCCCACATTATCTACAACAATACCAACAGTTATTCTAACAATAGACACAATCAATTCAAAAACCATACTAACATTAGCAATTTCTTTCTACAATCTTTGACGGCGTTTCATTTACGTTCAAGTCATAATTGCTTACATATTCGATTTCTAATCCGCAACCATTCAAAAACTATTCAAGAATACTTCAAAGAATCTATACTTTATTCAAAATAATCCAACCAATATGTCATTCCACCCGAAACTTCCCAAATGCAATAGCAACAACAACAACACATTTTCTCCTTTCAAATTCATGAATTATACTAACAATTCACACATTACAACATTACCTTCCATAAATACAAAAAGTGACATTAAAATCACATTAGCTTCTAAAACAACTCTCCAACACTTACAACTTCAACTAGAATCATTAAACTTTCATTCCCATCATAGATTCCATTACAACAATAACCAAAATACTTAAGAAAAATTGATTCATTCTCTTCCATACCATACCACAACCACACGGCCACAACACATAATGCATATTTTCATGAATTTCACCCATTTATACATACTAGAACATACATAACCATCCATAACATATAAAAGAAGGTTAATTCTTACCTTTTTCCCTTAGCTTCACACTTGGATTTGATTATGAACTTGCAACATAGAGAGGTCTTCTTTATCTAACAATTATACCATGTTAAAGAGGACATTCAAATTAGTAATAATGCTAGAAGAAAATATTTTTTTGATCAAGATTTGAGAGCTCCAAATTTTGCTTGCTATGGCCGAATGGCCCTCTCTTTGTTTCTCCAAGTTTCTTGAATTTTCGCAAGTGTGGAATATGACAAATGTGGCTATTAAGTCTTCTAATATACACATGGTCAATTCTTTTATTTGGGCCAAGGCCCACCCCAACTTGGACGGCCCACTTGTCCTTTTTATACAAGACTATCTTTTTTTGTTAGAATTCATGAAAAAACATTTTTTGAATTCCAAATTTGCCCTTATCCTTCCTCAATATTTCCATGGGACATCTTGTGAATTTCCCTTTTTGCCCCTAGACTTTATTAATATTTCCACTTCAAGAACTTTCATGAATAACTTGTGTGCTAAACAAAATCACAATATAACCTTGTCCTTAACTTCTCGCGATTATCTTGAATTATCCGAATGTACAAAATGCGGGATATAACACACACACACACACACACACATATATATATATATATATGTGTGTGTGTGTGTGTGTGTGTGTGTGTGTGTACAGATGTATGACCCCTCAGACGTTATCTGTACGTATATTATGTATTATATATATGAGTATGTGGGGAAGGTGACGACGTCATATACACACTACCACCTGATCAGTTGGTCACATGATGATGATGACTTACAGAGGTCGATATAATATGATGGGATGCCCACAGAGGCTTGACAGGCGTTATATATATATATATATATATATATATATATATATATATGACCGCTATGCAGGCATGCATAGTATTTATGCATATCATTGGCCCATAGAGGCAGTTCAGACATACAGGTTGCATTCATTTCATTTATCTACTTTTATATGTCTTTTATGTTACTCTCAAAACTTACATACTCGGTACTTTGTCCATGATGGCATTCTTTTTCTGGGGGCACTGCATTTTACGCTCGTAGGTTTTGGTAGACAAATTAATGATCCGCCACTGTAGATTGATGTCCAGCTAATATTGAAGCCCTCCTGTTGTTCCGGAATTGCTGTTGTGTTATTGGTGCGTTATACTTTTGTGTGTATACGGGTATGGCAAGGACCCTGTCCTGACCTTATTATTTCATATACTCTTGTAGAGGCTTATAGACGGTCAAATAGTTAGACGTTGTAATCCCCCCCTCCCCCCGCCTATATTTTTTATGCATAGTCTCTC
This sequence comes from Lycium barbarum, assembly GCF_019175385.1. Classification (NCBI taxonomy): domain Eukaryota; kingdom Viridiplantae; phylum Streptophyta; class Magnoliopsida; order Solanales; family Solanaceae; genus Lycium; species Lycium barbarum. The sequence goes on along the minus strand of NC_083338.1, from coordinate 6,082,958 downwards.
ATGATGGCCTTGTCGAGTTGTATAGTTTTGTCCAGCGTAGTTTTATATATATATATATATATACATAGACAGAACAAGACTCCGCCGTGCCCAAAATATGCATTTACACCAAAAGAATACTAGTAAGCACCTCCGGACGATGGAGTGCTTTCAATCCGCTGACTGCTATCGAGGATCTGGACCAAGCTCACCTCCCTGCCTACCTGTGGGAATGAACACAGCGTCCAAAGAAAAAGGACGTCAGTACGAATATTGTACTGAGTATGAGCGGCTTAAACAATAAAAGAAGACATCTATAATATAGTGAAACATCATCACGAAACATTTGGGTCTGACTGATAATCATAAAAGAAGTAATGTATGTTGTCTTACTCATACTTATTATCATAACACATATGCATCATATGCAAGATGCCCATCCATGTCGGAATGGTATGATAATCAATAATATTAGCCCGCATCCAGGCCTCCCGCGTCCGGGATACCATCTCATGCCACCCACTAGTGGTGCTGCCCATGCCAAAAGGTCATGGTGTATCCGTATAGCTTCCCGCCTTATCGGTGACTGCCCGACCACCTAGGCACGGTGTGAAATGATCATGACATGCTTATCATAGAATACTCATAATAAAATGCTTGTCTTATCATAATACATACATACGGTTCAAGATCAAATTTACTCTATCGGAGTGGCGTAAGGTCGCTATCCCCCGATTCTATTATGGAACAACTATTGACATTCGACCTCACCTTGAAGGAACTAGCACATAAGGTGAGTGTAAGCGATTAATACATCATTATCATGCTAGCATAATTATATCGTATTTCTCATGTTACACAGACCTTATGGATGTAGACTTTTAGCTTTCCCGGAGTATAGAGACTCATGAAGAGGATAAGTGACTCGTGCCATAGGATTTATCCCATTAGAAAGAAGGGACTAGCCTCATATACCTTGGTCGTTTAGTTAGGCTATCGCTCACTTGTTCGCCTTTGATGTCACGTCGTCACCTTCATGAAAGAATGTGAAGTACATTAGCCAATTGACTATAAGAACGCGTCGCTAGTTCTAGGAAAAATTGGGCAGCCCTTCCTTTGTTTATACTACTTCTCCCATGTTCTACATCAACTCCCAATCCTTCAAAATACTACTCACGATATTACAATCAACAATCGTCATCTATGTGCATTTAGCAAAATCCACCATTTTCTTCCAATTAACTCACATTTATGGATATAGCTTGTTATCGCGTTCCCGCATACATAATAATCATTTCATGGCCTAAGCATTAATTATAACATATCCGTAATATCAACATTTTGACATTCATGATTCACTTCAATTATTATTCAATTATATCACTATTTACTCAATAATGACCCATTTTCTATATTCTTCTACATTTCAAGCATCTAATATTTCCAATACCTTAAACGACATGGAATGATCATGAAACTCACCTTAGATGAGGGTTTAACAAGCCTTGGAAAGGAATACCTCTATAGCACCAAAACCGTACTTCACTCTTTCTTGGATTTCTTAGTTTGGATGAGCTTTGCTTGAGTCTCATAGACTTTGATTCATGAATTTGATGTTGTTGATCCTTGATTCCCTTGATATTATAGTTTTTGAAATGTTTGGAGAGTATTCTAGAGTTTTCTCGAGAGAGAGAGAGAGAGAGGAGAATGAAATGAAAATGAAATGAAATGGATCCTTATATTAAAAATACAAAGCTGGCCGACCACTACTATACGGACCAATATACGGTCCGTACTATTTATACAGACCGTATGTCCGAGCGTACATCTTTCCCAGTAACTGGTGGCCTTCTTGTCCAATTATACGGCCAGATCTACGGCTGGTACAGTTTATACGGTCCGTAGGTTTGGCCGTATAATGCCCAGTGACTCCGTTCTCGTTCTCGTTGACTCGTTTGATCTCCGATCCTTATGAAACCTTATTAACACTTGTTTAACACTCCAATACCAATATAAGGGATGCTATCACACTTCTCTAAGACATCATTATGCCCTCACTAACTCATTTCCCGTTATTCTTACTCGATATATGACATACGACTCGCTTTCCTTAACAACTTCCTTTCCTTATCTTGGATGGTTTTGAAATCTCGTTTAGGGTCATAAAATACTATTCCTAACTTATCAAAATATCGTATGCACTATGACTTTCATCAAAATACTCACTGTACATGCACGGAGAATCTTCCAAGGCAGAACATTTTTCCCCCATTTAGGAACATTCGTCCTCGAATGTTAAACACTCGGGATTCTACGAAAATTTTGCCAGAGTTTCCCCTGTAATTTGGCACTCCCCACCTGTCACATAAACCCATAATATAATTGCCACACAGGGATACATCACAATATCAACGCGTCTATGGCCACACATGACCAAAAGCATACATACCTTATTTCGTCGACGTTTCTTCTTGCGTCTCTTCCGGGGAATGAAAAAAATGGGGGTACATAGATCTCATATTTTCCTTTGCTTACCATGTCATTTCTTCCCAGTTGTTGTTCCTCCATAGGACTTTAACTGAAGCCACCTCTTTATTCCGAAGCCTTTGCACTTGTCTATCTAAAATAATGATGGGTACTTCTTCATAGGTTAATTTCTGTCACTTGGACATCATCAATCAGAACTATTTTTGTTGGGTCACCAATGCACATACGGAGCATCGACACATGAAAAACGGGATGCATATACTCAAGCTCTGAAGGTAAGTCTAGTTCGTAAGCTACACGACCCACTTTACGGATGATCGATAAGGTCCAATGTACCTTGGGCTCAATTTTCCCTTTCCGCCAAAGATCATTACCCCTTTCATTAGCGATACTTTCAAAAATACCCAATCGTTAGTTTGGAACTCCAAGTCTCGTTGACTATTGTCCGCATAAGACTTTTGACGACTTTGGGCTGTTAACAATCCATCTCGTATCACCTTGACCTTCTTGGCTGCTTGTTTAATCAAGTCGGGGCCTATTAATTGTGCTTCTCCGGTCTCAAACCATCCAACTGGAGATCTGCATTTCCTGCCATACAAAGCTTCATATGGAGCCATTTGAATACCGAAATGGTAGCTATTGTTATAAGCGAATTCAATAAGGGGTAAATGCTCATCCTAACTACCACCAAAATCCAACACACACGCTCGCAGCATATCTTCCAGGGTCTGAATAGTTCGCTTGGCCTATCCGTCGGTCTGCAGATGAAACGCCGTGCTGAGCTTAACTTGAGTACCCAAACCTTCTTGGAAGGACTTCCAGAACTTAGCTGTTAATTGTGCCACTCTATCTGTGATAATGGCCAGGGGAATAACATGTAATCGCACAATTTCCTTGAGATATAGCCTTGCATAATCTTCGGCTGCATAAGTAGTCCTGACGGGAAGAAAATGGGTTGCTTTGGTCAACCTATCCACAATCACCCATATAGAATCATACTTGTCTCGGGAACAGGGTAATCCCACCACAAAATCCATATTAATTTCTTCCCATTTCCATGTAGGAATTTCCATTGCTTGCAATAGGCCCCCTGGCTTCTGATGTTCAGCTTTCACTTGTTGGCAATTTGGACATTGTGCTACAAATTCTGCTATGTCTTGCTTCATGCCACCCCACCAATAAATCAACTTATGATCATAATACATCTCTGTTGCACCTGGATGAATAGAGTATCCGGAATAATGTTCTTTTTTTAGAATCCGTTGGCGCAAGTTTGCTACATCCGGTACACATAGCCTGCCCTGATATCTAAGAATCCCATCTATGGGAACCTCAAATGGAGACTTTTCCTTTTCATGAGACGGATCTCGGTAATAGCTTAATTGAGAATCTTCATATTGTCGTTCATTCACTTCCATATTTAGGGATAAAACTATAGGGTCATTGATGCTAACACTTGTGCTACCCGAATCAATTGCATGTACTCTGAGTTTGCCAGTTGATGGAGCTCACGAACCATTTCTCGCCTTTCTGAAGGAACTCCACAAAAACTACCCATTGATTGCCGACTGAGTGCATCATCTATCACATTCGCCTTTCTAGGATGATATAGAATATTCACGTCATAATATTTTAACAATTCTAACCATCGTCGCTATCGCAGATTCAACTCCTTCTGTTTGAAAATATACCGGAGGATTTTGTGATCCGTATAGATGTCAACACGTACCCCATACAAGTAATGTCTCCATATTTTCAAGGCATGAATAACCGCGGCAAATTCGAGATCATGGGTGGGATAATTCTTTTCATGTTTCAGCAACTGTCTCGATGCATATGCAATAGCTTTCCCATGCTGCATCAACACACACCCTAATCCAACACCGAAAGCATCACAATATATCACGCAGCCATCTGACCTTTCTGGGAGTGTTAGCACTGGGGCTGAAGTCAGTCTATCTTTCAACTCTTGGAAACTACGCTCACAAGCATCACTCCACTGGAATTTAGCTAACTTCTGAGTTAGCTTCGTTAATGGAGCTAAAATAGATGAGAAGCCCTCTACAAATCTTATATAATACCCTGATAAACCCAGAAAACTACGAACCTCTGTAGGCGTCGTAGGCCTTGTCAGAGTCTTCACAGCTTCTATTTTCTGAGCGTCGACTCGGATACCGTCATCTGAAATAACATGGCCCAAAAATTCCATAGAATTAAGACAAAACTCGCATTTTGAGAACTTTGCATATAACTCCCGAGCTAGGAGAACACCAAGGACAATTCTTAGATAATCCGCATGTTCTGACTCTGTGCGAGAATACACCAGGATATCATTGATAAATACTATCACGAAGAGATCCAAGAATGGCCAGAACACATCATTCATTAGATTCATGAACACCACTGGGGTATTCGTCAATCCAAATGACATCACTCGGAATTCATAGTGGCCATATATAGTTCTGAAGGCTGTCTTAGGAATATCCGCTTCTCTAATTCTCACTTGATGATAACCCGATGTCAAATCTATCTTGTAAAACCATTTAGCGCCCTCTAATTGATCAAACAAATCGTCAATTCTGGGGAGGGGATATCTGTTCTTTACTGTCACTTTATTCAACTGCCTATAATCAATGCACATCCGTAGCGACCCATCTTTATTCCTCACAAACAAGATCGGTGCTCCCCACAACGACGAGCTGGGTCTTATGAAACCCTTCTCGAGCAAGTCTTTTAATTGTACTTTCAACTCCTTCAATTCTGCCAGAGCCATTCGATAAGGAGGGATAGAAATGGGCTCCGTGTCTGGAAATACATCGATAGTGAAGTCGATTTCCCTCTCAGGAGGTAGACCTGGTAGCTCATCTGGAAATACATCTAGGAATTCATTTACTACTGGAACAGATTGGAAAGTTGGCGAATTTGCCTCGGTGTCATGAACCCGAACTAGATGATAAATATAACCCTTGGCTATCATCTTTCTTTCCTTAAGGTAGGAAATAAACCTACTTTTCGGAGAAGCTATATTACCCTTCCACTCAAGTATGGGCTCTTTCATAAATTGGAATCGAACTACTTTGGTCCGGCAACAAACATTGGCATAGCACGAGGCCAGCCAATCCATACCCATGATTACGTCAAAATCTATCATTTTAAGCTCAATCAAATCGGCTTCTGTCCGACGATCACATATAATAACCATACAATTCTTATACACTTGTCTGGCTATTACGGGATCACCAACCGGAGTAAATACCTCGAAAGGTTTAATCGGCTCAGGTCTCACCCCAATACAATCAACAATATACGGAGTAATATATAAGAAAGTGGAACCCGGATCAATCAAAGCATATACATCACGGGAAAATATAGTCAAGGTACCTGTAATAACCTATGGGGAAGACTCCAGGTCCTCTCGTCCAACTAAAGCATATACGCGAGGCTGAACAACACCTGAAGCAGATTCTCCCCCTCTACCTCTGCCTCTACCGGATGAAGTTTGAGAAATCTGTGCTGTCGGGCGTGTTGAGGAAGAATCCGCTGCTGATCTGGTAGGCTGAGTCCTGGCCCTATCTCTCACTGAAGGGCAATATCTCATCATGTGACCGACTTGCCCGTAGGTATAACAAACATCCGAACCCTGCCGACACTGTCCTGAATGCAACCTACCGCACTAGCTGCACCGTAGTACTGGAGGTCTACTCTGGGAAAAATCTCCCCTAAACTGAGAATATGAGGCCCACGAACTCTGGCCTTGCCCTGACTGAAAAGAACGATCAAGCCTCCTATCTGAAAATCTGGGAGGTGCATTAGTCGCTGAATGACCTGAGTGCCTGGAATGCATCTGTCGTGGTCCCCCTTTATACTCGCTGTTCTCTCCCATAGATCTAGCCCTCTTACGTTTTCTTCTATCATCATCACGATCACCTCTTTGCTGTCGTTGTCGTTCCTCGAGCTTCTATGCGTGGGCCAGTATTCGGGAAATATCCATCCTGTCTTGCAAAGATGCCGTCAAACAATCTCTGAACAAGTGTGGCCCCAAGCCACTCAAAAATCTATAGACCCGGTCTCCCATGTCGGCCACCATCGATGGTGCATATCTAGCCAAAGAGTTGAATTGCATACTATACTCTCGAGCACTCATGCTTCCTTGCTTTAAATTCAAGAACCTGTCTGCTCTAGCTCGACGGACTTCAGGTGGTAAGTAATGGCAAAGAAAGGCATCCACAAACTCTTGCCAAACGGGAGGTGGTGCATTCTCTCCTCTTGATGCCATCTAATTTTTTACCATAACACCGTCACATCGCGGAGTCTATAGGAGGCCAACTCTACGGATTCAGTCTCGGAGGCATGGATGATCTTTAAAGTTCTCAACATTTTATTAATAAAATTTTGCGGATCTTCATCTGGCTTCGACCCAAAGAATTCTGGGGATTTAAAGTCATGAGATCATGGGCACTCGTGATAGCTGAACGATCACTCGGGCCTGCATTTTGTCATTGTGCCTGAGAAACAACCAATTGTGTCAATAAATGTATAGCCTCGGACACTTTTTGACCCGACGCACCCGGTGGAGGGATCGGAGCTGAGGCTCCCCCTTGCTCATCTACATCGGGTGAAACCTAATTTTGTGATTCACCTTTCCCCACATTCATCGGAAGTTCTCGCTCGGCCCACCTTTTTGTTGTAGCCTTGCCCTTTTGGGCAGTGGTAGCTTTTCCCTTTGGCGACATTTTCTGAAATCACAACACACTTTTAGGAGAGATAAAATCCTATACATGGCTCTATCGCACGATCTCATAAGAAGAAGGATGGTCATTTTCCTAAATGCCCTGTAGCCTCTTGTTTATTGATGTGATGCACAACACACCATAAGCAAGACTCTACTAGACACGGCTCGTAGACACTTTATTTGGCGAACTGCTCTAATACCACTTTTGTCACGACCCAACTAGGGGCCGCAATAGGTACCCGGAGCTAGATACCGCGCACCACTCACTCTACTAGTCATCTAACTCATTTAATACTCATTTGCTAATTCTATACACAATTGTAGGAAAACCAAAATTTTATGGAAACATAACCGATCATATACTTCGCCTTTCAGGCATCAAAATAGTATATACATGCATATAACATGAGGTAAGACCATCTGACCCACATTGCGTCTCTACGAGCCTCTACTGACATACTGTATATACATACACGGAACAAGACTCCGTCGTGCCCAAAATATGCATTTACACCAAAAGAATACTAGTAAGCACCTCCGGACAATGGAGTGCTTTCAATCCGCTGACTGCTACCGAGGATCTGGACCAAGCTCACCTCCCTGCCTACCTGTGGGCATGAACAGCGTCCAAAGAAAAAGGACATCAGTACGAATATTGTACTGAGTATGAGAGGCTTAAACAATAAAAGAAGACATCTATAATATAGTGAAACATCATCACGAAACATTTGGGTCTGACTGATAATCATAAAAGAAGTAATGCATACATCATAACATATATGCATCATATGCAAGCTGCCCGTCCAGGCCTCCCGCGTCTGGGGTACCATCTCATGCCGCCCACTATTGGTGCTGCCCATGACAAAAGGTCATGGTGTATCCGTATAGCTGTCCGCCTTGGCGGTGACTGCCCGGCCAACTAGGCGCGGTGTGAAATGCTCATGACATACTTATCATAGAATACTCATAATAAAATGCTTGTCTTATCATAATACATGCATACGGCTCAAGATCAACTTTACTCTATCGGGGTGACGTAAGGTCGCTATCCCTCGATTACATTATGGAACAACTATTGACATTATGCCTCACCTTGAAGGAACTAGCACATAAGGTGAGTGTAAGCGATTAATACATCATTATCATGCTAGCATAATTATATCGTATTTCTCATGTTACACAGACCTTATGGATGTAGACTTTTAGCTTTCCCGGAGTATAGAGACTCATGAAGAGGATAAGTGACTCGTGCCATAGGATTCATGCCATTAGAAAAAAGGGACTAGCCTCACATACCTTGGTCGTTTATTTAGGCTATCGCTCACTTGTTCGCCTTCGATGTCATGTCGTCACCTTCATGAAAGAATGCGAAGTACATTAGCTAATTGACTATAAGAATACGTCGCTAGTTCTAGGAAAAATTGGGCAACACTTCCCTTATTTATACTATTTCTCCCATGTTCTACATCAACTCCCAATCCTTCATAATACTACTCACGAGATTACAATCAACAATCGTCATCTATGTGCATTTAGCAAAATCCACCATTTTCTTCCAATTAACTCACATTTATGGATATAGCTTGTTATCGCGTTCCCGCATACATAATACTCATTTCATGGCCTAAGCATTAATTACAACATATCCGTAATCTCAACATTCTAACATTCATGATTCACTTCCATTATTATTGAATTATGTCACTATTCACTCAATAATGACCCATTTTTTATATTCTTCTACATTTCAAGCATCTAATATTTCCAATACCTTAAACGACATGGAATGATCATAAAACTCACCTTGGATGATGGTTGAACAAGCCTTGGAAAGGAATACCTCTATAGCACCAAAACCGTACTTCAATATTTCTTGGATTTCTTAGTTTGGATGTGCTTTGCTTGAGTCTCATAGACTTTGATTCATGAATTTGATCTTGTTGATCCTTGATTACCTTGGTATTCTTTTTTTTGAAATTTTTGGAGAGTGTTCTTGAGAGAGAGAGAGAGAGAGAGAGAGGAGAATGAAATGAAAATGAAATGAAATGGATCCTTATATTAAAAATACAAAGCTGGCCGACCACTACTATACGGACCAACATACGGTCCGTACTATTTATACGGACCGTATATACGAGCGTACATCTTTCCCAGTAACTGATGGCCTTCTTGGCCAATTATACGTCCAGATCTATGGCTGGTACAATTTATACGGTCCGTAGGTTTGGCCATATAATGCCCAGTGACTCCGTTTTCGTTCTCGTCGACTCGTTTGATCTCCGATCCTTATGAAACCTTCTTAACACTTGTTTAACATTCCAATACCAATATAAGGGATGCTATCACACTTACCTAAGACATCATTATTCCCTCACCAACCCGTTGCCCGTTATTCTTACTCGATATACGACATACGACTCGCTTTCCTTAACAACTTCCTTTCTTATCTTGGATGGCTTTGGAATCTCGTTTAGGGTCATCAAATACTATTCCTAACTTATCAAAACATCGTATGCGCTACGACCTTCATCAACCTACTCACTGTACATGCACGGAGAATCTTCCGAGGCATAACAGGAATATAAGTGTGCGGGAGTAAAGTCTTCTTTTTAACTCACTAACCAAGTATGACCCCACGATTATTGTTGGGATGGAGGATCGGGCACACAGTTTTTTTATTAGATTTGGGCCGCACTTGATTAATGATTTTATGACAGCCTCACTTCAGGAAAGTATGGATATCTCTTTATTGGACTTGGTCCGTAGTTGATTAATTATTTGCTTAAAATGATTTCTTTATCGCAAAATGTCATGCTTACCATAAATTCAAAATTTCGACAAAATTTCCCCTTATAACAGGGGATTTTGGTTTCAAAAAATCCATGTAAGAGTTCAAACTCACTTCATTTCCGGACCAAGACACCGAGTATAGTCACTACTTTTTTGGACCTAATGATATGAGTTTAGTTCTTATAGATTTTTATTGTATAAGAAAGTAAGTAGAGTAGTCTTTTTTTTTGTAATATAAGTGTATATATAAGGGGCTTTATTAGCTCTATTTATTCATTGAAGCTCATAATCAAACATATTCTACTTTCCAAGGCCATCTCATCTCAAAAGTCGGTCTAAGTGTAATCTCCTTGTTTTTATCTCTTTAAGTTTGGGCTTTTGGCCCCAAAGCACCTTTGTTTACTGAAAATTTTCTTGAGTCTACAAGTCACACAAATGGTCCGTTTCAATTCTGAAGATCGAAATTTTTTAACCAGGTTCAGAATAGTAGTTTCTTCTAGTCCAACAATCTTTAAATCCATTTGATTCAACCAAGTTTAACGTTAAGGCCCAAAAGGAGACAATTATGTTATTTTGGTTTCAAAAAAAAGTTTTGAAAAGAGCTTAAGGCCCAAAGGTTAATTTGATCCTTGCTATTTCATTTCCAGATTTTCACAAGCGGAAGGCCCAAAATACGACTTAATTCCAATTTCCAAAAATTATTTAGACTTAAGTGTATCCAAACCAATTCTAAACTTAAAGAAAATTACAGAAAATATGCACCAATTTCATGCGTAGGTTAGGATTAGTTAAGTTTGAAAATCGTTTGGGAGACTTCCTAATAATGCTAGCGTTTTCCTAAGTTCTAACACATAAAAGGGTTTCAATATTTATACATGTATTTTACAAATACATTACACATATAAAAAAACTTAAAAAAAGAGTTTACGCTGGTGGGCCTACCTAAGCCACCAGTTGCCTATTTTCACCCATAGATGGGCATTCAATGCAAATATTAGCTTCCCTTTCATTAGACGCGATCAAACAAAGAGTTGGGCCTCAGGCCCAACAGGTTTCAGATCCAAATAGCCTTGGTATTTTTCACATGCAAATAGGAAGGGGGGGGGGGGGGTGATGGTTAGAACGTTCTTAGGCCTTAATGACTAAACTTAATAAGAATGTAAGATAGGTTAACCAAATAAGAAAGGCTCAAGCATACATCAAACACATTTTTACACTTAATGAAATAGTCAGACATGAGGTAAAAGAGAAAACAGACCCAAGCACAACTTAACAGAGGTAAACAAAGGTATACATAAGTTGTATAGACCTAGTAGGATTCAAGTATATCCCCTGTACATTCAAATAAAAATCAACATTTCACTCAGGGAAAGACATGTTTTGTTCTATTTGGTGTTTTAGAACTTCATTTAAAGGGTACAAGGACAAATTCCAAAGAAAGAAAGAACAAGATGTAGTAGATATGTTATGCATGCCACACATAATTCAAAGGCAAACAAGTGCAGTGATGTGCCTCTTAAAATGAAGCATTTTGTGTTATCTTATGGATTTCAAAAGGTGTTTTAACATGGATTCTACACGTGCTTTTTTCTTAGTCTTCAAAGATCCCATAGTGGGTGATTTTCACATAGGGGAATCCCAAAAACTTGGAATAAAGGGGACTGGGCTGAGTTTGGCTAGAAACTAAAAGCCCTATTACCTTCCTTCCTGGCCCTGGGTAAGTCACACTCATGGTCATTCACACCCTAAGTGACAGCTTTTTGTTAATGCTATCTCTATGTTCCCACAATCAGTCTTAACATGCCTATATAAAACTCTGAACTACTCTAGTGAGACAGACACTATGTTCAGACAAGTATTATCAGGTTTAAAAAGGGAGGAAAGAAGGATGCAGCATTATATAAGCAAGTAGCTGCAGGCAAAAATTTTTTATGGAACAGTTTTATTGTGGACAAGCAAGTATAAGACTGAGTCTTTAACTGCTTTCAACATATAGTCATGATGCAATGTAATGACTCGTCCGATCGTTATTTAATATTTCGCGAAACCATGCCCATTCTTGGTCGAGGATTGTACATAATAAGCCATGATGTGTTTAAAGAGTTAAGAGTGGAAAAAAAAATCAATTTCGGAAGGATTTGAAAGTAAGGAACTTTCACCAACTAAGCTAAAGACAAATGATAGATGATATTTTGGTTTTTGGAAAATTATAACTAATGCAAAAATGTAAACTAACCTAGAAAGCAATTAAAATGATCAATGGCCACAAGAATGGATACAAGGAAAATTACTCTCAAGTAACGATCCAATTTATTTTACAATTTTACAACTAAGATCGGGTTTATGTTAATAGATAATGATTTCTAAAATCGCATTGAAAGTCTTCCAACCAAATCAATGAATTTCACTCTAAGCTTTTCCAAGACTTAGAGTGTGATATTGGGCACAATCAATTTAACTTCAAGTAACTATCCTCTTCTGAGCTCAAGTTATTAGATGGGTTTAATGACCCAAATTCTTGTTAATTAATCTTTCCCAACTTATATTTCCTCTTCCGAGCTCAATCAAAGTAAATGGGTGAGTCCCAGGGTTAGCTAATCCCTTTGGAAACATTCAAGAACGAGATTTATTAAAGAAACAATAACGCACTTCATTAGGAATAAAAATCATTCAATACATAGGCATAACAAGAGTTTCAAACCAAACTTTAATCAAGAATATTTTCATAAACAAGATTCAAGTAATTGAATAAATACTGCACAGTTATATATACAATACAAAATAAGGAATTGAAGAAAGAATTAAGAAATATCTCATTAAAGTGCTTCCAATCTTCTCCTCCAATGGTGTAGATGAAACCTTAGCCTCCAAGAACTTCTGTGTTGTGCCAAAGATGAAAATGATATGCCCCAAGTCTCTCTTTTGTAGCTTCCCTAATTCTTCCAAGTTCAAAAAATGACAAAATATGCCCCAGATTTCAGTTTTTGCAGTTCTGCCCGTTTTTTGCAGTTCTGTCCCATTTTTGCAAAACTGTCCACTTTTGACAGTTTTGCAAAACTATGCAGTTTTTGTCCAATTTGGCCTCTTTTTGACTTTGTTTTCGCTTGGTTTCTTCCGATCACTTCTAAATCACATAAACCTATAAAATGGAAGTAAACGACATTAAATGCACTATTTTTTCAATCAAACATTGCAAAAGTCTAAGTTTAAAGAAGAAATAAGTTGGTAAAAATACCAACTTATCAAACCCCCAAACTTAAACTATTGCTTGTCCTCAAGCAAATCAAGACTTACAATTCCCTTCAAAGGACTCCATTTAAAAGTGAACCAACATCATACCAAGTCAAAAAGTATACTTTAAGCACAAACACATGACTTTAATTGGTATCACCAATTATTCCAAAACATATGAATCACCAACTTCTTAAAAACTCTTCTTTTTCATTTAAAGTGTTCAAACACCAAGTTAATCAAAGTAGCAGTTACGTCATGACACTAAAGCTTCAAAATTTGCCTCATTATCACAAAACAACTTTCTTTTGTTCATTCATCTCAATTGGAAAATGGAACAAATTCACAACGTAAATTCTCATGTGCCCTCACACTCAAGAGAGAATCCTACACTTAGAAAATGTAATTCAAATGAGATATCAAATAGAAAGAGTTAACCCTCTCTCTCTCTCTCTCACACAAAGATGTTCAAATGCACACAAGTAGTACCATAAGCTTGCCCTTCATGTATTTCTCCACTACTGTAGACACACTTGGTTCAAAATCAATTAGGACTTAAGGGATTGTAATTTAGGCTTTTGGTTAAGGTAGGACACAATTTGGGTAAAAGTGACTCAAAACCTCCCTAAGCACTACAATTTTCAACATTCAATGCACACTTCCTTTGGAACTTTTCCACCCCTTTCTTCATTTTTTCATTTCACCACGTAGTCTTCCCATTAATCACAACTCTTTATTCTTCCTTCATTTTTTTTTAAAAATAACAAGGAAGTTTTCAAATTTTTTTTCTTTCACCTTTTCACCTTTCAAGTAACTCCCACATAACAACTTTTCCAACCATCACCCCTAAATTTAGGCTTTTAGCCTATGTTTGCACTTTCAATGCACTTAAGGAGGTAGAGTACCAAAAGATGGATCAATGAAGAACAAGGTAAATCTTGTAACATGGTTGTCAAAGAAAAGGTTAAAGACTCAAAAGGGGTTAACTAGGTAAAACATGCAAGGATATTTAAGGCGCATAAATAGTCCAAGGAAGGCCTAACATCACTTTTTAAACCAAGTGTAGTCTAGGATTTCGCCTTGAAACACATTCCGGGCAAGTTCTAGACCACAAGTAATGCAAAAGAACTCACAAAACCTCACCACACATGGCACATGCAAACTCAAGTGAAATATGTATCCAAAAACCAATTGAATAAAATGAACTCACAAAGTCAATCATAGCCTAAAGAGACTAATTAGTGAAAGTAAGAGCCAAAAATTGAGTCTAAAAGTCACAACAAGAATCCTTACTTCAATAGTTTTTTTTTTTTTTAAATCAAGAATTCATATGCAAAGGTTTAAAGAAGTTGGTACCAAGCAAGCCAAAATTGGTCAAGGGGAACACCATTTTTACTCCTAAACCACCTAATTAAGAACGGAAATAAAATAATAAAAGTGACTAATCCACAACATGCCAACAAAAAAGTTTTCAAAACTTTGAGCAAGTTTCATTTGTAACAACAACTATCCACAGCCACACCAATAATCATAAAACAAGCCAGGCAAGGGCACACAATATTCATACATAAGACAAAAGCCCGACAAGGACACAAATCAAGCATAACTGAAATATAATGTGCTACCACATGCCACCCCCAACTACAAACATTACAGTGTCCTCACTGCACATAATCGAAACAAAACATAAAATAGTTAGAGGGAAAAATATAAAGAAAATAATAAATAATTTTTTTTACACACTGTCACGACTTTCGACCTGACCTACGACTCGCAAGCATGACATGCGATTCACAGGTTATGTCACCTAAATTTTTTTTGTCTCTGTCACACTTTGCGACCTGACTTGCGACTAACAAGCATGACCGGCGATTCACAGGTTATGCCACCAGTTTTTTTTTGCAGCTTTTACTGGTTTGGGGGTTGTCAGGATATCCGACATGCTCAAAACAACTCCAAAGATTCTGAAACTTTGCATATTAGTCAAAAACCATAAACTAAACCATTCTGAAAAATAAAATTTCAAAAACGATTTAAAATTTATAAAACGATGGGTTGCTCCCACCAAGCGCTTAAGTTAACATCGCGGCACGACAATTACCTTTACCACTTTTCCCTCTACTTGGAGGATATGAATTTGCGTCCCAACTTTGAATCAAGATTATGATGACGCTCATGGGGCAGTGGTAGAAAGTCAAAGAGGCCAACTCTCAGGTGTCATATTTTGCACTTCTTGACCCATAAGTGAGGCATGTCATTTTGTCTTCTTGGCATAACAAACTTCAAAATGAAAATGCTTTGATCTGCATCTCCAAAATTCTCCATAGGCTCGGTTAGTTCAACTTCCATATCATCAACCAAGCACAATGTTGAAAATGGTTGGAATGTGGTCCAATGCGCTTCAATTTCAAATTCACTTCATTTTTGGCATCCTCACCCAAAAATGAACTAGAGTCTTCATAACCATTTCATGAACCCTTTTATGCAACTCTAGTATCATTTATTCAATCTTGGCATCTTGTATTATTTTTGAATTGGTCGGTTGGCAATACATCATTAGCTCCTGAAAATCAATCTTGACCTTTTCTTCATTGGAAATCAACTCAAAATTACAATATATGGCCCTTTGATATTGAGCATTACATGCTTCAATCTTTGCATTCAATTCGGCCTCCAATTTCCGGATAGCAATTTCAAGTAGCTCCACTTCTTGACTTTGCTCAACATGCATTTTTAGAAATTCTTCCATCATCCATGAAATGCCTTCACTGTGATCCCTATAGGCTTCAAGTTGTTGAGCCTGATTCATTAGCCAATCTTAGCTCAAAATTTCTATTTTCGACAAAAGTCGAGCTCACTGCCTAAAATGGACCGTTGTAGCGGTGGGGAGTACCACTGCAGCGGTACCGCTATAGCGGTCGTTTGATCGCTATAGCGGCCATCCATGTTCTCGATGGCTACTGTGGCAAGCAGTGGACCACTATGGCGGCACCGCTGCAGCGGTGTGCAGACTGCTATAGTGGTAAGGCGGATCCCTTTGGTTCGCTATAGAAGTCGACGGAAAACAGTAGCCCATTTTAAAAAGACTTAGTCTCCCATTCTTAATTCATAAATCACCCACACAGTTTTCAACAAACACCTAGGGTGAAATTCCAAGCTAGGGCAAGAAACTCTAGAGAGGTAAGTCTCATCTATCCCTTTCTATCATTTCGTTTCTCCTTCATGATTGTCATCCCCTTTGTGGGTCTTTAATGGTGGAATTGTAATAGAAACCCTAGAAATTTATAAATCATGTAAAATTGATGGATTATGATAGTTATCGCTTATTTATCCTGTAATGGCTTGGATTAACTCCTCCTAATCATGAATTGAGTCCTTAGAACCATATACTAAGTGAATTGAGACTTAGGGTTCTAATAAAAATGAATGCTTTGTTCTAAACTCTATTTTAAGGGTAAATTGATTAGAAACCCATGAATTGAAGGTTAATTATTGTAGAGATATAGGTTATGATTAATTCACCATTGAAGGATGGTTTCATTTGAAAAGGGTAGAAGTAAGTGGGTCTTCTTTTCCAAATTATTGTTCTTATCTAAATACATGATTTGTTGCTTACTTAGCATCATATTGTTAGACTTTGACCATTATGAGGTGCTTCGATAATAGAACGCTCGTGTGGAGTAGTTCGTGGCTCCTGTTCCTCATTCGAGGTAGGTTATGACTTACTTTAGTTAGACTTTGATTAGCGAAACGTACGTATGATATAAAATTGACGGGAGAAAGCATGACTAGGTCTTAGGACATGGTGTTTTGATTGGATATTAGTTGGGTTGGTATGACTTCTGATTTTGTGGGCTTGTCGCCATTACTTTATGTACCGAATTATAAGGTGTAGTTGTATTCATACTATGGCGATTCGGGATAGATTTCTATTATGTTGATTGTTGTTGAGGGTGGATAGTTGCCCCGTTATTGTGATTAGACTTATTACATGAATTGTCATATTGTACTAGATTCTCTTTTATTGTGATACATATCATCGGAGAAAGGAAGGAATACTAGGTTTAGACCTGAATTGTGATTATATATTTATGATAATACGTAGATGAACCCTTGATATATGATTTACTGTTGATGATAATATATAGAAAAATGGAGCTTCTTAGTAATACAAGACTTAGTTGTGAGGCGTACTTACTACATGTGAAAGTAAAGAGGGACATAGACTATATGTTGGTTGAGATGATTGTATGATTCATTTCATGGCTGAGCTGATCCAAGTCTTGATATGACTTGTGGCTTTGTAACTTGTACCTCCACTGTTGCTTTATTAGCTCGCATTAATTTACCATATTTACTATGATTTATGCATTCATACACTCATGCATGATGGAAATGGTTTGAAAGACTTGTGGCATGATGCCTTGTGTTTGACATTGATATTGTTGATTGTTCATAGTCCATACATACTAATGAACTGAAATACATTGAGACATACATTGTGATATGAAATTGTTCAGAAGTGATTCTTGATGAATTTGTGATACAAATTGATGACAATTGTTGTGAGAAGCTAAAATGATCTTCTCGATGAAAATAATATATTACTTGATAATTGCTAATTAAGAGGGATGTAACAGTGTTTCTTGTATAATCGAGTGGCTCCGGGTCCGAGTTTCTTTTCGAAACGAAGGGTGTATAACCTCGAGTCCGAGGTAAATTTCAAGCGAAGGGCAATAAGTGACTTGGGTCCGAGGAATGTTCTGGAACGAGTGATACATGATGTGGATCTATGATCGAGGTTATTTTCAGGGTGGAGGATTTATGGCTCCGGTCCGAGGAGTGTTCCGGAACGAGTGGTATATGGACACCATGGGTCCCCTGTAGGTCACGACTACTGAGCAATGATATCAGTTAACATGTATGTACATTCGAATGATTGTCCAGTGCATTGCATTGCATTGCACATTATCATTTTTGCATTGCACATCACCATGTTCTATTCTACATTATTATATGGCTCGTTGTTTCTGATTTTGGTATGTTTGTTGAAACAGCTATTGTGCGATTGATATGATGATTGACTGAGTTAAATTGTGAATTAGTGACTCTACCTAGGGAAGGAACTTGTACTTGTGATTATTAGGTGAGGTTATTGAAATTTGACAGACTTGTGGTTTAGAAGCTTCATCTTAGGTTGTGACTCTGAAATGGGATATTCTGTAGCTTAGATTTGAGTATTAAGTGCCTATATGTTTATCTTGTTGATTTTATGCTTATATATATGAACTAATCTTAGTCGGCCTATGATGTTTACCGGTACATAGTGTTTGTACTTATACTACCTTGCTTCACCCTTTTTGAGTGCAAATTGTGCTTTAGAGATTTCATCCAGATTACATCTCTAGCTTGAAGCAAGTTTGCTCTATCAGATCTGAGGGTGAGCTTCTATCCATGCCATGCCACCTGATGATCTTTCTATCCAAATGTCTATTTTTATTCTAGACATTCTTTGTTATTACATTTGAGATATACTTCAATTTTTAGACATTGTTAGTTAGAGTCCTTGTACGATGACTTTTAGAATCTGGGGATGTAATAGTTAGACTTTCACATTTGTATCATTTATTTAATTTGACCTGGTATACTATATATTCATTCACATGTTCATTTATTTGTGTTAATATAAATGATTAAAGAAGTTAAAATTGACTAGTGATTAAGCGGTTAACGGGTAAGAGTTTGCCTACTAGTGATAATAAAGTAGGTGCCCGCACGATCGGTAATTCGGGTCGTGACAGTGAATCTATTGGATATTCTCCTACAGTTTCACCTATCTCACTTCCGGCGGAGGCTGTGTCATTTATTTTGTCTTCTTATATTTTAGGAGCTCTTATACCTGTGTCTAAACTACATCCCGGGATTTATTTAGGATTTTATTGTATTGAAAAGAGTTTGTAAGAAGTGTCTATTTTAAATCCTGTAATTTTTAAAAGATGGTTGTCGCATATTCTTAAGTGTTGGGATTGTCAGTAAGGGTTCGCCTACTAAGGTTAGTAATACGGTAGGTGCCCGCACGACCCGCGGGTTGGGTCGTGACAGTTGGTATTAGAGCCCAGGTTACCGGTCTCACAAGTACAAAAGCAAATGTCTAGTAGAGTCTCGTGGAATTGTACGATGACGTCCGTACCCATCCGCAAGAGGCTATAGGACATCTAGAGATTTCTCCTCATTCATTCTATCGTGCCACCCCAATATGTTATCCCCTGGTTGGATCCAATTGGTATCTGGTCGATTCCAATTGGTACCTGTCGATTTCAATTTGTGTCTCTCTATTTCGACTCAATGAAGAGCATCCATAAGTAGGTGCATAATTAATTGTGTGACCAAGTGAAAGTTTCGTAGTAATGTTCGTGTTGTACACTGGGTGATTATTCTGGGACCATTAGTGAAGTTAATAGCGCATTCATACTTACGTGTTAAACAATTTAGTAAACCCTACACGATCTAGGCTGGAATACCGGAAAGAACAAAAATATTCAGTCACTAGCACTGTAGCACCATTGTAGTGGTACAGAGACCGCTATAGCGGGATCGCTAAAGGGAGCCCAGAATTGCTGCCAAGGCCGCTATAGCAGCGTACTCACCGCCATAGTAGTATCGCTGCAGCGATCGAGTGACCGCCACAATGGTACTATCTAATCAGTAGCCTTCTCCTTTCTCCCCTATTTTGACAAGTTGTGTAGTCTATCAACAAAACAACAATAAATCGATTTTCAAAACAGACACATCCATGAAAACATCTGACCTACGAGGGCAATTGTCTTACGAGCACCCTTAAAACGGGGCACCCGCATCAAAACAACCAAAATAAAGAGTATCCGAACATGTCAAACACAACCAAAGCAATAAATTGTCTAAAAATCAAAGCCCAACACAGGCAAATGATAACCAAAGCTAATAAATGGGGGAGGGTGGGGGGACTCTAAACCACTCCTCGGCTAGTCGCCTCATCGCCACCATCCTCCGAGTCACTAGAGTCCTTACTACCAAGTTCGGACTTACTGAGGAAAGAAAACTGTGAGGCGTCTCTGGTAGTCACCTTAGGAGGCTTCACCTTCGGGGCTAGGGCCTTCAAGACACTCTTTATGCCCTTCGACATCTTCACAAACAGCTTGTCCCTAGCCCGGCTTTTTTACTTCTCTTTGTCCAAATCATCCTGGAGATCTACATGGGCTTGAGTCAAGGATCCATAGGCGCCCTGCAAGGAATCCACAACCTCTACTACCTTGGATTGGATCTCTATGTAACTCTTCATCGGCTCATTAGTAAAATATCTAGTACCCACAGCGCTGCTAGATGAACCGACCTCCATAGAAGGCCGCACAAACCTCATCATGGTCACCCTCACCGCAGCCATATCAACCTCCTTGCGCTCCAGAGTACTCGAGGCCTGTGACTGTCCACTCCTGCCCTGTGGCCCACCGCTGTTCTCACTGTCATCCGATCCAGTCCTCTTTATTTTGCCTCTGCCCTGTGATCCCTTGACTTTCAACAGGTCAAAAGCGACATCGCACTCCACATAACGGTCCCCATGCTCCGTGGGCACCCCAGCATTATGGCAGAGATGGGTAATCAGGGAGGGAAACATCAAGCTCGGCCTAGCTTTGTCTATAAAACCTCGCCACTCCTCGATCACCTGCATCCCCACATTCACGGGCACACCATCTAGAATGAAAGCCACCACGAGGGCCCGTGGGTAAGTGACATCAGTAGTATTGCTCGAGGGATGAACCCATCGGGCGACAAGGTTTAGCCACCTCCGGGCCTCAATAGTAAAGTGTAGGCTCTTTATAGCCAATCGTGAGACAAACCAAGTAGCCTTCTTCCTCTTTGATTCTCGTACCAACATCCTAACCAGCCACGGTCTATTACCTTCAATATTTTTTGCCTGAAGCTTATCCTGTGGTGGGTTGGGCAGCCCGTGAGCGATGTTAATGGCCTCGACACTCACCATCACTGCGACCCCTCGAATAGTAATATACGACTGCAGGGCAATCCAATCTACAGTAAGGAGCATGACATAAAACTCCCGGACCTAATTGCAGTTGACATCACCGGGCTCCTCAGCTAACTGGCCCAACAAATATGATGTAGGGTCTGATAAAATTCCGAGGCCATTTCTTCGACCCAGTCTATAACGAAAGCCCTCTCATGAAGAAGACCCTTGGTCTGCTGCTCCATGAAACTCCACTTGCAAGCATTGTTGGGTAACCTAACATTTAGGGGGAAGGGGGCTCGGGGTTGCTGTCTTTCCTCTTGTTGTTGATCCGCCACGATAAATGATAAATTTAACCTAAAAAAGTGGAAGGCGGAGTGGATCAGTATGGCATAAAGAGTTAGTGGTAATAGACCATGCATGGAACAGTAGAAAAACTTGAAAATTCAAATATGCCTAAAGCAGCTCCGTTGTAGCGGTGGTAGGACAGCTGCAGCGAAGCCGCTATAGCGGCCAAGGCGTCGCCATAGCGGTTCCCGGTCGCTGTAGCGGGTTAGCTGTAGCGGGAAGGTCACTACTATAGCGTCAACCTCCAATATTGATGGGCCGATCCTAGCAACGGTCTCACCGCTACAGCGGCAGAAGGATCGCTGCAGTGGTTCGCCTTCTCCAGTAAAAAAAAAAAAAACTTACCCCAACCTTGTTCTAAACCCAAATTTTCACCATGGTTTTCCCGTTTTAGTAAAGAATCAAGTAGTAATATAGCATATATGATTTTTATAACTTGTTCTAACCGGTGTCAACTATTACAGTTACTAAAATTTTGAACAAGAACACCAAAAATTGCACCATACCAGGACACCCACCCAACACAAAAACTAACCCCCTGATCAGTAAATCGGTAGTATAAAGTATTTCTAAGGTTTTATGAACATGAATTAGCCCTCCATGATCCAAGGAACTACCCTCCCCAAGAACCAAAAAAACCCTTTTTCTAGAAAATCGATTTTCTTCCTAATCTAGCAAGTTAAGCATAGAAATTTCGAAATAAAAAGCCATATACAAGTTATATGTTAGTAAAGGAGAACACATACCTTGAATTTTTTGGGGGGTGGGGGGTAGGAGATGAGGTGTTGAGAAGTGTATAGGGGGGGGGGGAGGAATAATTTTTGTGGGAAGTGGAGAGGTTTTCGGTTATAGGGGTATGAGGGAAGTGGGAGGGGTGAACTGAGTTCAGTTCACCCCCCCCCCCCCCTCCTTATTTTTTTTATTCTGCCTGATGATCGCTGCGGGCGGTGCTTGGACCGCTGTAGCGATAC
The DNA here is from genome assembly GCF_019175385.1 of Lycium barbarum. Taxonomy (NCBI): domain Eukaryota; kingdom Viridiplantae; phylum Streptophyta; class Magnoliopsida; order Solanales; family Solanaceae; genus Lycium; species Lycium barbarum. The sequence goes on along the minus strand of NC_083338.1, from coordinate 6,060,421 downwards.
CGCTATAGCAGTGGCCTTGAAATATTTTCGTTTTGTTTTGTTTTGTTTGTCGTTCAATCTTTCCCCTTGACAACGGCACGAAACCCTATTTCTTATGGTGTATGACCTAGGGTAGTGACCCTTACCTCATCCCACCAGTTCGGGAGCGAACGGTAGTTTAATTGTATCTGGTGTAACGACCCATCCTGTCGTTATTTGATATTCCGCGAACCACGCCTAATCTAGGTCGAGGATTGTGCATAATAAGATCTATGATGTGTTTTAAGAGTTAAGAGTGCAAAAAAATCAATTTCGGAAAGATTTGGAAAATTTTGAGCCAGGAATTAAAGCAGACCGCTATAGCGGTCATTGGATCGCCATAGCGGTCATTGGACCGCCATAGCGTCTTAGCGTCCACGCGGGGCAGTAGCTCGAATTTTTCTACTTAGCCTATTTTTCCCTCCTTTTTCGACCAAAGACTTTCAAGGTCTGTTTGTAGGATTCCATATAAAAAAAAAAGAAAAAAACTTGATACCAAGAAAAAGAAACATCCCTAATTTCCTTGCCACCCTTCCCTACGAATATTAGCGCTAATAGATTCGGATAAAGGCTAAGAAGGCGAGCAATTCATGGAGAACCAAATAGTGTACTGATATTACTCTTGGTATGCCTTTTCTGGGTGTAGATGTGTTGCAGGTCTTAGCTAAAGTTTCGCCGCGTTGATCTATCAGATATTCTCCTACAGCTTCGCTTATCTCACTTCCGATGGAGACTATGTCATTTATTTTATCTTTTTGTATTTTAGGAGCTCTTGTACCTGTCTAGATTAGATCTCGGAGATTTATTTCGGATTTTATTGTATTGAAAAGAGTCTATAAGAATTGTCTATTTTAAATCCTGTAATTTTTAAAAGATGGTTGTCGCATGTTCTTAAGTGTTAGGTTTGTCGGTGAGGGTTCGACTACTAAGGTTAGTAATACGGTAGGTGTCCGCACGACCCGCGGGTTAGGTCGTGACATGCAAAAGGGCTGCTGTTATATGATCATAATAAAAGTTAAAGTAGGCATGATTTCACATTGAGAAAACACCAATCACTTTTAGATTCAGACTGTATCTTTGAACAGAAGATATGCATTTTGTAGGTTCATGTGATACGCTGAAGACATAAATAATATATAGAAAATGATTAAACAAGTTTAGATATAGCAGCTAATCATTTTGATAATAGGTAGTTAACAAAGAGCTTTGAGGCTCACGTGAGATTTAGAGTGATACCCTTGAACCCTTATGCAAATAACACTTCTCATAGTTAACACATAGAGGGTTAGATTGAACCCGCAGTTGGGATATGCAGAGATTCATAATGGTCATGCACTTATCTTAGACTCAAAGACTATTTATGAGGTTCATGGAGGTCAAAAAATAAGTATAGAGTTTAGGTTAACCTATATTTAGAAAACAAATGAAGGCAAATAGTAATTCTCATGTGACCTATTTAGGAAGAAGATAACAGGGTCAAGAGTATAAAAACCATTTTCAGACTTAACACAGAATCAAACAAAGCAGTAGCATTAAGCAGGAATATTAATCTTAGAAAATGACGCATTCAACAAGGACAGAGGTGGGATACCACATTTAAGCATAGATGACTAAATCATCATGGCACATTCAACACAGTTTGGGCATGCATATAGAATTCTCATGTCAAAAACCTCAAAATTATGTTTATCAGACTATCACAAAACCAACTTAGACATTCTTATGCACATAGTTCATGACGTCACTTAGTATGACATCAAACCGAATCTAGGTGGCTCACAGAAATGTCATTGATATCCACTTCTAGAAGATAGCAAAGATATTTTTTGAGTTAGGCCGAGAAACTAGCCTAAAACAAGCCTTTGTTTCATCACTTCCAAAGATGCTAGGAAACTGAACCATGACAATAATTAAAGAAAAGTTTCAGTCAATAACGATCCCACAGGTCGGTTACATCAGGCAAGCAATATTTCTAGCACTGGATGATATTTGCACAAAAAGGATTGTTCTGAAGCAAATCATACAAAACCATCCAACTCTTGATAAGGCATGCAGTAGGTTCGATCTAGTCATTGGGTCACGTTTTTTATGCCATACCCCTCAACGGCGAAGGGGATTCAACCGGTTCAAATTACCAAATCCTTCAGGTGAAAGATCAAAGTTTTGAAGGCGGATAAAATATTTCAGAAGAAGAAGCCCAAGCAATTTCCAGAAAAATGACAGGTGCTTCAGCTGCAACAAGATTGGGCATTATGGAAAAAATTATCCGTAATCTAGAAGGTCGATCAAGATTCCTACTGAAATAGAGGACTACACTGGTATCCATCTCGGTGAAGATGACGATCTTGAATATGTTCTCTCATTGGAGGACGAATCCAGAGAAGACCTTTTTTTCCATGGATGTCTACCAATAATACGAAGATGAATATTACTAGATTTTAGAAGCAGAAGGAAAGGATCAAGAAGAAATCAATAACATCAAATCTCACAGGTCCAGCTTAAAGTCTATCCATCCAAATGGGATAAACCAATCCAGTTTATTGCTTTCATAGGCACTGGAGCAGCATGTTCACTGATGAACCCAGCCGTCCTTCCTGAGGATCAATAGATTTCACATTTCAAAGATTTCAACACTGTTAGGACTAGAGTCCTAACCACCACAGTCATCACAAAGCATCCAATCACGATTGAATTCTTCCCAGGGTTGAATTTTAGAACTAAGCTGATTGGATCAGATGTCCCAGGAAAAGATCTCATTGTTGGATTTGACATCTACAAGCTACTTATGGATCAGCTCCAAATCAAAGCCATGGAATAACATTCAAAAAATAATTCAATCCATACATAGAAGTTTCACAGTTATTCCAGATAACAGATGACGAACAAATCAAGAATATCGAACAGCAGCTAGTGGAGCATTCATGTACAGAATCTCACAAGGAGTTTCCAAAGAAAAGCGAAAATCTGTTATGGATGAACGAAGAGTTTTTCATTAAACTCCTTTTCAAGAAAAATGAAAGCATTGATCCGACAAAGGCAAGTCACTTCGGCATGAATCTGGAACATCTCCAGCTTGCGAAAAGGGAATGCGAGGAGCTTTTGGAGTTTGCACCGATCAAGCTATCTGATTCGCCATTGGTGTGTGAAGCATTCTATGTAAACAAAGGGGCGGAAAAAATAAGAGGTAAACTCAGATTAGTAAAAAATTATCAACCTCCTAACCATTTCCTCCACGATGAAAAATTCCCTATCCCAACTAAACTCACCCTTTTCTTACACTTAGCCAAAGCAAAATAATTTTTCGATTTTGACCTTAAATCTAGGTTTTGGGTGAATGCATCTTGAACAAAGAGCAAAACAGGCTTCTGCATACCCGACCACCATTTTCAATAGAAGGTCATGTCATTTGGATTAAAAACGGCACCCTCTCTGTTCCAAAAGACAATGACAAAGCTATTTCAAGCCATCCTTCATGCATTACTAGTTTACATTGATGGTATATTACTGTTTAGTGATTCTGTGGAAGAACACCTCAACTTGCTCTATGAGTTTCATGATCTAGTAAGGGAAAAAGGAATCATGCTCTCGGCAAAAAATATGGTTCTTCTCAAAAGAGAGACTGATTTTCTGGGAATGCATTTTGTCCATGGCGCATACAGCCCGAGGCTACACATTTGCCAAGAGTTGCTCAAGTTTCCAGACACCAACCTCTCAACAAAGCAGCTCCAACAATTTTTAGGTGTGATTAATTATGTTAGATATTTGATCCCTAATGTCTCTACATATATTTCTCCACTTACAAAAATGCTAAAGAAAAATCCTCAAGCTTGGGGGAAAGAACAAGATGAAGCGGTTCAAAAAATAAAGGAAATATCCAGAGATGTCAAAGCCCTCCATATTCCCTCAGATGGCAAGAACATATTGCAGACTGATACCAGCAATGAATATTGGAGCGCGGTATTTTTTGAAGAAAAAGATGGACCACGAAAAATATGCGGATATGCCAATGGAAATTTCAAAGATACTGAACAACACTATCATTCCACATTCAAGGAAATTCTTGCCGTGAAGAACAAAATTAAAAATTTCAATTTCTTTTTAATTAACATAGAATTCCTGATAAAAATGGATATGAAGGCTTTTCTGAAGATGACCCAAATAAATTCAAAGATTATTCTAAATCCGCAGATTCTCAGATTGGCTCAATGGTTCTCCCCTTACAAATTCCAAGTGAAGCACGTCAAGGGGAAGGATAATATCCTACAGGATTTTCTATCCATGCCAGATGAATTTTCTAAGAGATTCATCCACAAGAAGAGACTAACTAGCCAAATTTTCATACTGACGAATCCACCAAGAGTCGGTCCATCTAGGATAACAGATCATCCATTGGAATTCTTCAACCAGTTCGTGGACCCATTTGATCCATGCATTCTTACAGAGAGAAGGACTTTCTATGAGCTTCAAGTCTTCAGAAAATATGAAGGATCCATCCTTAAGCTGTTTGGAGTCAATCCCAAATACCCATTTTGTCATGTATTCATACCACTGCACAACGATTTTCTACAGGAGCTATTATATTTTTTTTGGTACTTGTGTCACCAGTATCATATCTTTATGGAGTTCAAGTGCGAGTTCAAATGCCAAAGCATTTGACAGGATTGAACCTGCTCTCATAAAGTTTCTACAATGGTTCAAACCTTGAAGATATTGGGTTCAATGCTTCAGAGACTCCTACACAGTGAAAATATTCATGCTACATCGGCTGATAAAGATTATTGACAGAAAGATCCAAGCTCAGCCAAATATTTCACGCTGGTGGGAATTCCTCGTCTCTATTTTGTCCTTAGAAGATGAGTGCAGTAAAGCACAGAGAATTATTTTCCAGCAAAATAAGTGCATCCCAAAGGAGATATGGCCGAAGGAGTGGGCTCATTGGTATTACACTGATAATCATCCCCGCTGGAAAAGAGTCCGACAAGTAGCAAAGGAGTACCAAGTACCATATGAAGTCATCAGAGATGGTGTCACTCAGGCTATCACAAGGATAAGATTGAATCTTCCATCTCAGGATTCACAAAAAAATAGATTGTGAGATAACAGGACCATCCAGAAGGAAATGTTACCACACGAGGTCGCTGAAAAGAAGCTTGGAAAACAAAGAAAGATTAAAGAAAAAACATGGGGCCAAATGGTGGATAGAAAAAGGATACACAAGCCCACCATCAAACACTACACCATCGGATGATGTTTGGTGACACATGCACCATGTTCACCACTTACCCTTACTTACCTCAACAAATTACCCAAAAAGGTTTACTACCCATACCACAACAAATCTTCCTATAATTTTATAGTCCAGACCTCACTTTCACATGCTCATCACAATCTTCCACATGCTACATAAAAGAAGACAAAAGTGTGCCACACTTGCACATGCTATCACATGGTGTCACACGCTTGGCTAACCTATTTGCACATACTGTCACAAGCATTTCCAAGTATATATTTAGGTTTTTCACATGCTTTCAAATGCTAGCACATGCTTTGTCATGTTTAGGCTTAAGTTTTTCCTATGTTATTAGGGCTATCTACATGTTTATGGGACCCACTTGTAATATAGGTTTTGCTTATAGTAGTCTTCCAACTCCTATATAAAGGAGGTTAGCTAGTACTGGGAAGATCATCAAATAATCTTCCTGTAAATCTTGTGATATCAATAATATGAGTGATTTCTAAACTTCTCTTGTTCTTCTCTTTGAAATTCACGAAAAGGCTGGTTCTTAGTTTAGTATAGGGTTAGGAAATATTGAGCAAGTTAACTTTCTGCAAGTACAAAAATTTTCCAAATCTATAACATCTAAATCTGTAATAGTGTGAAAGTTTTTCTAAGTTGAGTATCTTGGCAATCCATCTTTAGAGATGTTGAAGCCAGCCCCGTTTTAGGAAAAAATTTGACATCTATGATCTAATCTAATGTTCTACTAGCTTGGCAAGCCATCCTTCGGGATGTTGAAGCCAGGTTTGTGGCAAGCCGTCCTTATGGATGTTGAAGCCCAGTCCTCTATGTAAGAAAACATTTGTACTTGTGGTCTTGCTGTCTTGCTTGCTATTTCTTCACCCTTTATTACTCTCTTGGTAAGCCATCCTAGGAACATAATAGGTTTAAACTAACCTATGTTTATTAGAGCTTGATCAAGTGAACTATAAACTAACTATTACATGATTTGTCCAAATGAAGATACACAACACAACTAAGTTACAGACCTTAAGTATGTATGGCTAACCATTTTAAGCACACTAATCACATTTAAATAGCCATAGACATGTAATTGATCAAATCTGACCCTTCAAAAGTTAACTTAAGTTTAACTAACCATAGAAGAAAGCATTTTTTCCTAAGCATGTGACTAATCAAACACAACATAAGCAAATGGAAACCTAAGACAAACAAACCTAATCTAAACCTTTATACACAGATAAAATAAACTATAGAATCAACTAGACTAGGCATGTATAATATAACTAAAATAACTGAAAATAAGAACTAAACTATAGATAAACACACAAAAAGCAATTTAAACCACCTAAACAACTATTGAAATTAACTGAAGGGGAAGCGAATTATCTTTTTGATGCGCAGCCCTTGTCTAGAACGGACTTGGAGACCCCTTTTGCTCCTCAAATCCCAAAGTAACCGCACACAAAATAAAAGAAAACTTTTGAACTTTGACTAATCGAAAACTTAAAGGTTTTCTAGCAAATTGCTAAAAACCCTAGGTATTCGATTTTTGTGAATGTGCAAGTGATATCTCGTTTGTATGTCTATTGAAATGGGGGTTCCTTTATATAGGCCTCAAAACCCCCAATTCTCGGTGTATCAACCGATGTGGGATAAACAAAAATCTAGGAATTTTTTCCTCAACTCAATATTAAACGGCCACAATTAAAACAAATTGACCCACGAAGGGTCTCATTTTGAGTATTTTTGTGAATCCGATCAGTTTTTGATGAACCAATGAAATTCAAAGGTTCAAACAAGTTGAGGCAAATCCCATTAATGGAGTTGTACTCAATTTGACCATGAAATCATAAAGAGGCAAGAGACATGGTGAAGTAATACCGTGTTCGGTTGATATTTTGGTGGAAAGGAGACAGAGCATTAATTTATTGCTCAATCCGGCCATGCAAGGATTGAAAAAGGCATTGTACACTTCCTAATTTGCCAAAAATGGCAAAGATGACGCAGGAGAGATATGATCGCCTTGTGGCGGCACCAGGGTTTTAGATAAACCCTAGTCTTAAATCGAGAAAATGACAAAAAGGGCATTTGGCTTATAAGCCTCACCTTATATATTTTGTAAGTTGGGCTGGTTCTGTCCTTATTGGGCTGGACTCAGCTCAATTTAAAAAAGGAAGAAGGGCAATCCAAATGTATACACGGCCAATTCATAAAAAGTACTTAAATTGCAAACACAACCTTAATTGATCTAAACCATGAAATTGATTATTTTAATTATGACCATATTAAACTAACAATTGACTTTTTTTTCAATTGTAGCCACAATTAATCATATATTAAGAAATTTTCAAATATAGCCATGATTACAAATTGAAAAGGTAAAATGATTATTTATTTAATTACTCAAATTTCTTGAATCAAACGGAGTAAAATATTTGTCAATTTGACACTTGATAATTTAAACAATTAATTGAATAATTGTTTTGAGTTATTTTTTGATTAATTTTGACAAGTACTTTAATATTAATAGTAAAAACATGTAAAATATTTTAAATGACTTATAATATATATTTGCATCTATTTAGTCAAATGAAATGACAAAATATTATCAAAAATCATTTTTGCCCATAAAATATATATTTCACTCCGTTTGAGATCCAAAAATTCTGGGTAATTAAATAGAATTACGAGAGATCAAAATTAGGTGTCAATAGTCACAGGTTTACTCTCAGTCTCCTCCCATGATGTATACACATTGATAGACCTAGGTTATACATTGTCTTATGTTACTCATTTTATTGCTGGTGATTTTTGGGTGGAACCCGAGTCGATTAGGCCTTTTGAGGTGTTTACACTTGATAGTGATCCAGTGATAGCTAGATGGGTATACCGAGATTGTGTAGTTATAGTTCGTAATCGTCGTACCGTAGCTGAGTTGATTGAGTTATACGTGGTGTACTTTGACGTTATTATGGGCATGGACTGGTTGGCTTCTTATGCTAACGTTGATTGCAGAATAAAGATGGTTCGGTTTCAATTTCCAGAAGAGCCATTGTTGGAATGGAAAGGTAACACAGCTTCACCGAGAGGTAATTTTATTTCCTATCTCAAGGCAAAGAAGATGATCACAAAGGATTGTATTTATCACATTGTCCGAGTCTAAGATGCAGAAGCAGAACCACCGACCATTCAGTCTGTTCCAGTGGTTAATGAATTCCTAGATGTATTTGCAGATGAGTTTCTAGGCCTTCCGCCAGAGCGTAGATTGACTTTGCTATTGATGTTTTACCAGCAACTCAGTTAATATCTATTCCCCCTTATAGGATAGCCGGTTCTGAGTTGAAGGAACTGAAAGAGCAGTTGAAAGATTTGCTCGACAAGGGATTTATTAGGCCTAATACGTCATTGTGGGGAACACCAGTATTAATTGTAAGGAAGAAGGATGACTAGTTGCGAATGTGTATTGACTACAGGCAGCTGAATAAGGTGACGATAAAAAATAAGTATAGCTCCCAAGAATTGATGATTTATTTGATTAGTTGCAGGGTGCCAGATGTTTTTCAAATATAGACTTGAGGTCAAGTTAACATCAGGTTAGGGTCAGAGATAAATACAATTCGAAGACAGCTTTCACGACCAGATATGGTCACGTAGAGTTTCGTGTGATGTCGTTCGGTTAGACTAATCACTGGCAGTATTTATTTATTTGATGAATCATGTATTTATAACTTTCTTGGATAAATGTGTGATTGTATTTATCGATAATATTCTAATTTACTCTCGATCAAAGACTAAGCATACAGAACATTTGCGTGTTGTACTCAGAGTCCTTCAGGATCAGAAGTTGTACGCAATGTTCTCTAAATGTGAGTTCTGGTTGAAATCTATGGATTTACTGGGGCACATTATGTTAGAGGAGGGCATCAGGGTTGATATGTAAAAGGTAGAAGTCATGAAGACTTGGCCTAGACCCATAACACTGATAGAGATTTGTAGTCTTCTGGGTTTAGCAGGTTATTACAGGAGATTTGTACAAGGTTTCTCTTCCCTTTATGCACCACTGACGAAGCTGGCTTAGAAGGCAACTAATTTCCAGTAGACTAATGGTTGTGAGCGGAGTTTCTAGGAGTTGAAATACAAACAGACTTCAGTGTCAGTTTTGAGACTTCTAGAGAGTTATGCTATTTATTGTGACACTTAGGTCATCGAAATGGGTTGTATGTTGATACAGCATGGTAAGGTTATCACTTATACTTTAAGACAACTGAGGAAGCACGACAAGAATTATCCGACCTATGATTTGAAGTTAGCTGCAGTGGTTGATGTGATAAAGATGTGGAGGTATGTTGATATATACACATATCATAAGAGCCTTCAGTACATCTTCAAGTAGAAGGAGTTGAATTTGTGTCAGAGGCGATAATTAGATCTGTTGAAAGATTATGATGTTGACATTCTGTACCATCTAGGGAAGGCAAATGTAGTTGCCAATGTCCTTAGTTGCATATCCATGGGTAGCCTATCTTATTTGCGACCAAAAAAAAAGAGAGTTAGCTCATGAGCTTCGCCGGTAAGCTAGCCTTAGAGTTCGAATATTGAATTTGAGCGATGCAGGAGTTGTCACACCCCATTTTAACCCCGGGGTTAAAATAGAAGTATGACGTATTGGAGATCCCTATTTTTGTTTGTTTATGTTAAGGAGTCGCCACCTAATTATTTACGGTGAATTAGGACACCTAAAGTTTATTAAAGTTATGTTTAAAGTTGACTCTGTTTAAGGTCTGCGAAACTTAAGGTTCTGGGTAGAGGTTTAATTAGTCTAAAGGGAAGGTATTAGGCACCCTTTAAGACCCATTAACAATGGTTAACCGACCGGACTAAAATTTAATTAGGCTAAGTGTAAATATAGTATTATGAAAAAAAGATAGTAGCTTTAAAAAATATGGCTAAAGTTATAGATAGATATGTAAGAATGCTATTTAAAATAGAAATTGTAAAAAATAATAATAATTTGTATAAAAGAATATTTTTAATGCTATTTTTTGAAAATATGACTTATAAATGTGATTAAGGTTTTTAAACGGAAGTGTAATAATGTTGTTTAAAATAATACTTGTAGAAAAGTAGTGATCGAATAAAAAAGAGTTTTATTATAAATAAACCAAGAGAAACGGAATGGAGTAATGTTCGTATGTATTCGAAATATGAATTACGTCAACTAGCAATTAAAATGTATTTGTAAAGTTATTGCAAAATTAATATTAATGTTTTAACAAATGTGCATTTCAAGTGTTCTAAGGTAAAAGAGTAAATCTTGATTCTTTTAGCTTGATGTGGTTGTGCTAATTTGAAAAATCAATTGTGCCAATCAAATTTTATAGATACTATTGAGTAGTTTAGAAAATAGAAGAGAATGTAATTTGTGGAGTTAACTACCCATTACTAAAAAAAAACTAAAACCCACTAACTTTACTATGGTTCGTTTAATCTAGTAAGACAAAATAAATGTTAGTCATACAAGGCAAATAAAATACACAACCATAACAAATGATGAAGAGAGTAAAGAGTGAATGGGTTAGGCCCATTTTCTTTGGACTGCTGCTGCGGTCTGTTTTCCTATTGGGCTTAGGCCTAGCGAATTTAGTATATGGCTGCGGATTCCATGCGGTGGCGGTGTCGTTGAGTCTCAAAATGAGACTCTTCGGCTCCGGTGCGTCATGCAAAAGAAAATAAGAAAGAAAAAGATTAGAAAACAAGAAGCAGACTTTAATATGATAAGAAATACATGAAACAAATCATATATATACTTGCCTTCGTGATAATTGAAATATATACTTTGTTTTTCAGTCAATCTGGAAACAACAATTTGTGATCTTCCTCTATTTCTTTATTAAGAGTCTATAGTCTCCCCATATTAAACTACTGAAGTTGCAAAGCTATATCTTTGCGTTAATCAACAACACGATTATTATAGAGACTCACACCAGCAGAAAATATACTAAATCACATCATATTGAAGACTGAATTAGCCCCTGACTTTTATGAAGATTTAAATTGTAGGGAAAACACTCTAGGACAGCATAACAGCATAAGGTTTTCAATATCAAACTTTCCTTGTTCAGAAATGCTTATCTGAGAGAAGCATATTTCAGGAGGTAAAATAAATACAGTTAATAAAATAGAACATAACAGTGACTCATACTAAAGATTATTTAAAAACTAGCATTTCCCCACAATTTAAACTCTAAAGGGAACAACTAAACGAGAGACATTAGAACAGATGTGAACTATGGATTTACCTAACCGAACTATCAATAACTTTCGTTAAAATGTTAAGACATATTCTAGTAATCTCGGCCAAACAAGGCTTCCAATTTGCTGCTTCAGTATTACTAAACCAAGATAGAAAAATGAACTAAGCCTAATAATGAACATAGATAGAGGACAACTGATATTGAATCCAACAGGCAAGTCTAGAAGTTTGATGCATTGGAGCATGAAAAATCAATGAGAAAAAAAAACAGATTCTTGCATCATATATATGTTGCACTTAATAGGTGAAATTAACTCATGGACTTCTAAAAATAAGACTCAATCATGCTAAACTTTAATAAATTATCAACAAGCAAATCAGAATTAGAGTTCAAACAAAGTATGGCAAGGTGGGGAAAACAAACTTAGGGAAGCCTCTCCTTATTTTCAAAGGAATGTTTTGGGGCTGTTTTCATGACATATTTGCAATAATTCAGATTATGCAAATTCATAATTTGGTTAACAGTTGAGATGGGTCAGGGTCAGATCAGTTTGCATCTCATTTACCCTTAACTGAGAGTATCAGTTTAGTCTAATGGGATTATCAATTAACCAACAGTGTTTAAATTAGCCCCTTATTAATCCAAAACTTTAGAGTGTCAACATTTTCTGAAAAGACCAAACCATTTGATATTAAACTACATATTCTAAATTAATCGATTCAAAATCAATACACAATCACAGAATCAGACAATGACTGAAGCAAAAGAAATAAATGAAAGGGAAATGATTGGACAGCATTGTCTCATTGGAACACAGAGCATATTCTAGAAATCATAAACAAAGGGAAATGATTTCGACTAGTATACTAACTAATGCCAAAGCCTTAAGTTTTGAATAAGACATCTGAGAGAAAGTATGCATTTAGTATGTTCATGTGGCATCAATCACATCCAGACTTAAACAGACGACTATATCAGTGTAGGCTAGCAAAATTGCAAGATTTTAGTTCAATACTAATCATGTTCAACCCAAGACAGTCAATTATGACAATATGAACTAGCATGAACCTCAAACCCCTTTTTAACATTGATCAGATTTCACTTCAACAAACAGTCATGACAATGTAAACTAGAGGAAACTACAACTAACTAGACGAGCTACTAGTGTCTAGCGTTGATCAAATTTGACTTAAACCCCACAGCGATGATAAGGTAAAATGGCCTAAGTCTCAAACTAACCATTCTCCATTAATCTTAACAGTTTAAACAAACAGCCACGACCTTTCAGACCAAATAAAATCAACAACCAATATCGATATGTCGTATAATCATTGCGTCACATCTAAACCCAGGCAGATTACATTCATAACGGTATACATTACTTCGAACAAATAGAGCAAAAGAGGGACAGTGCTGTCCTGTTTTAATTATATACATGATATACCTAAGGTATACACACCATAGTGTGTATAGCAGACGTATATCGACTGTATTCCTTCGCCTTATCTTGATAGCTCATTGTATACCCATGTATATTCGGCTCTGAATGGGTTCTAAGTTCTGGGAATTCAGTCTAAACATCCAAATTACGGTATGCATCTTTCAAATTCATTTTTTTGGCGATTAACGTTCTATCCTAACAGCCCCAAAACATCAAACAAATAACGCGACGACAAATAAACTATATAATCATTAGACATATAGCAGCACAGGCAAAATCTTAACCAAAACAGAGAACCAAAGATTATGAGCAATAAATGTATCGAGGTTTACCTCTTTTGTGTGCAGTGAAGTGGGTGTCGAGGCAGTCAAATCTACTCTCTCGTTATGAATAGACCCGAACACGACGAACGATTCGAACCTCAGATCGAAACAGACCAGGAATTTTATGTTGAATAAGTGTTCAAGAACAGATGATAATTGATCCAAGGTGTATGAATTGTGAGGGTAGGCTCTGGGAGAACGTTGAATAATCGTTTTCTCAAGAAACGCTCCGTAAAAACCTATCTAAAATGTTCAGTGATTCTCCCAAAACCTGAGAAAATCCTTCAAAATACCCAAAAAAAAATCCCCGAATTTTATGTACTCGAATTCGAAATGATGGCAGAGCAAACGGAAAAAATGTTTTGTTTTTTTTTTTGCATTTCAATTTGATGTCAAGAAAACCTGGGATCTTTTTCCTTTGATTCGGGTTTCTTCTTCCTAAAAATAAACCATTCAAGAGCCAAAAGAATTCCCCCCCTTTAGCGTTGAGTAAAATTTCCCTTTTATAGAAAAGAGAAGGGAGCGTATGAGAGAGAGACGAAGGAGTGGGGGACAGGTGTGTGTGGAGGCGGCAGAGAACGTGGGGGGACAAGAAAGAGTGGGGTGCAGAGGGAGAACGTGAGGGAGAAAGGGAGATGGGTGCGGCGGTGAGGAGATAAGAGGAGGGAGAAGGGAATGAGTAAGATAAGGGGATTAGGGTAAAAAGAGAAAGAGATGACCGGTTGAAGGGATTGGGCTTTAGGGGAAAAATTGGGCTGGATCGGTTTAGTGAAATGTGGGCTCAATTGATCCGAAAATTTAGGGGTAATGGGCTGGTCGCTTGAATTAAATGTGGGATGATACAATGTGGGTTGGGTATTAAAATTGTGGGCTGATTATTTGAGTAGGGGATAATATTGTATTTGTATTAATGGTCCATTAATTTGGTTGAAAATTGTTGATCCTTCCTCCGCTATTTAATTATTTTGAGCTTTCAATTTAATAACTGGTAAAGATGATAAATAATTAATATGTAAAAAAAATGTATATGTATATATATATATATATATATATATTTTGCAAAGCGTTGTCTTGTAATTAATTTAACGAGTCCAAACCCCAAAAAAATGAAATGATGATGAATCATTAAAAATTTGTGTTAAAGTAATACTTGTAATGTTAAAAAATAAAAGTAGCTAAAATAATAGTAGTGAAAATAAAGTATTTAGCTCGTCAATAAATTTAGACGCCCGAGTGAATAGAATTAAATAAAGGAGGGACAAAATTGGGTGTCAACAGGAGTTACTATTTAGGATTCAGCAGCATCATCTCTAGTAGATAAGGTTAAAAAATGCCAGTACGAGGATCCCAAGCTAATCTATTATGGAGATACAACTCATCAGAAAGAGAAGACACCATTTGAGACTACTGGAAACGGATTCTTAAGATATCGAGGCAAACTGTGTGTTCCTGATGTTGCAGAGTTACGCCGACAAATTATAGGAGAGGCTCATTATTCCCGCTATTCTATTTATCCAGGGACGATGAAGATGTATCATGATATCAGAGAATTTACTGGTGGGATAAAATGAAGAAAAATATAGCCGAATTTGTAGCTCAGTTCCCTAACTGTCAGCAAGTTAAGGTTGAGCACAGAAGCAGAGTGGGTTGCTGCAGAATATTTAGATTCTGACTTGGAAATGGAGGCGATCAATATTTCATTATAGGCTTCCTCGTTCTCAATGTGATTTTGATTCGATATGGGTGATTGTTGATAGGCTTACAAAGTCAGCACATTTTCTACCTGTCAGGACTATTTATTCCGTAAAAAATTATGCGATGTTATATATTAAGGAGATAGTACGACTTTTTGGTGTTCCAGAATCTATTATTTCAGAAAGAGATGCCCAGTTTACAATTAACTTTTGGAGATCTTTACAAAAGGTTTGGGGACACAGGTGAACCTCAGTATATCATTTTATCCCCAGAAAAACAGGAAGGCTGAACGTACTATTCAAACGCTCGAGGATATGCTACGATCATGTATGATAGACTTCGGAGGTAGTTGGGATGGTCATTTGCTGCTTATTGAGTTTGCATATAACAATAGCTACCATTCCAGTATTCAGATGGTCCTGTACGAAGCCCTAGATACATTGGACCTTACATGATTATACGTAAAGTAGGCCAGGTGGCCTATGAGTTAGATCTCTCTTTAGACTTGGAATCTGTACATCTAGTATTTCATGTGTCTATGATCCATAAGTCATTGGATATCCTTCTAGAGTCATACCCCTTGATGATGTTCAGGTTACAAAACAACTATCATATGAAGAGTGTCACATTACCATCCTAGATTGACAAGTTCGTAAGTTGAAGACCAAGGACGTGGCATTGGTAAATCTACTTTGGCAGAACAAAAATGTTGAAAAGATGACTTGGAAAGATGAGGAGAACATGAGATCCACATATCCATACTTGTTTCCGCTCCCAGAGGAGATCCAGACTAAGATATCACAACCTTCAGATGCGTATATGTTACTAGATTCTATTGTTGGTCGTGTGGGACCATTGTTGTTATTGATTGTCGCAGCCTAGTATGGCATTGTACTGTGTTATTAAGTTGTGTGGCAGGTTAGTAGTGGTGTAATTATAGAGGAGACTCTACTGAAATTATTGTAGACTCCTTAGAGCTTTAATATTCGAGGACGAATGTTTCTAAGGAGGAGGATGTGACACCCCGTACTTTTATATGTTAAGTTTCTTCATGAGTTGATTGCTATATATTCGAAAAAACGACATTATTTTTGAGGAAATATGAGATAAAACATGTTTATCCTGATTATACGAGGGTTTAAGTTCATGCTTAATATGTTATAGAAGGATTAGAGGTTAAACGAATCGACGAGAATACGTTTCGATGAAGTTTGGCATTGGGGAGCAATTATGCGGACAAAAGAATGTTCTACAACCCGTAGGATGGACCAAACGCCACCCTATAATGATAACAGTGGGGGAGGGTATTCTGTGACCATTATACGGACCGTACAATTTTTTTCGGTCCGTAAAAGTGGACTGTAAATTTAAATCGGTGCCAAATTTTTCTTATGTTCTATTTCGTACCCCCTCATTTTCCCTCACCCCCTCGAACCCCAAGCACCTCTAGAAACTTCTCCAACTTATGTCATCAATTCCTCAAGAAAAATCAAGCATTGAATGTGAGAATCAAGTGCTAAAGGTGAAGTGATCTTGGAATTGAAGTGTTCATGAGTTCTTGAGGTAAGATTTCATCTTATTTCCTTGTTTATGAGTTTATGTGATAGTTATGCTAGGGTTGGAGATAAGGAAATTGCAGGAAAGGTTCAAATATGAACTTGGTGTTATTTTGAGTTATGATCTAATTTGAGTTATGTTGTTAATATGTTTTGAGCTAAAATCTTGTTGTATGAATAGTAGTTGATGTTGAGATTGTGTTGGGGTTGTTATATTTGGTGTATTTGGAAGAAGGAGGTGTGTAGGTGTCGTATGCGAAGCGTATATCAGACTCTTTTATTATACATCTCTAAATGTTGATGATATGACTTTAAAGAGGATTATATGAGGTGGTTGTGTTAATTATTGGTTGTTGGATGTGTTGTGATGATTAAGAAATAGGGGAAATTCAACCCTAGATTATTCATTAATTCTTGTTCTTCATCTAGAATCATGAGTAGCTAAACTTCTTATTCTAGGGTTGTGGTGAAAGACATGATAGTTGGTTTGGCGACAATTTTTATCGATTAAATTTTCAAATTTTTGGGTTGCTTATTTATTCTTAATCTTAATTGTTTAGTTACTTGATCACTAAATAAACACTATCTGCTTATTTATTCTTAATCTTAATTGTTTAGTTAGTTGATCACTAATTAAACACTATATGTGACGTGTGAATTGAACTGGGGATAGGGAATTTGCATGAGTAATAAGAACAAATAGGGCTTGTTCGATATAATCATTTTGCTGATAAGGATAGGAATATATCCTTTAGCCTTTCTTAGTTGAATACAGAGAAGTAATTACGTAGCTATTACCTCTGACGGCCATAGGGATATAGGCATTATAGTAGCATCTACAGGCTTGTGAGTAACTCGGAAGATACTCATAAAGCTATAATTAATCCGTCAACTAGTAACCCAGGAAATAAGATAGGTAAATTGTCAAAAGATCAACTGAATTGTTGAAAGCCATGACTTTCTCTCAACTGATAAAACTTATAGTCTTTGTCACAAGTTTCTCAGCCACAAAAACACTCATATTCATTTGTTTACTTTCAGTTCTAGTTTAGTTAAAACAAACACTTTGATTATTACCTTCTTGAACGGTGTCAACGGAATTTGAATTAGTTGAACAGTATAAAATCTAAGCCTCTATGAGTATGATATCTGAACTTTAAAATCCTATATTATTAGTACGACCACGTCTACTTGCATGTGCGATTGGAGCAACAATATATATACATAGCTCATTAACTTGGTTAGAAAAATATCTAGTCTAGATATGTCTGGACAATTTGTTCTATCCTAGCTAGCCCCTTAGTTGTGGTAGGTACAAAACTCTCAACAGGCTGTCTGCAACTCTCGTTTTCATTTTAAAAAACATGGTTTAACTTTTTCACCTTAAAACATGACCTTAACATGAACAAATGATAAGGAAAACCTTTAAAATATGGATGATACTGTATTTAATGGTGTCAATTCGAATTGAAAAAGAAATCTACCAATCAGCGATAGACAGGAATACAAAATCTTGATCCCACCATCTGTGTATTGCAGATACATTCAAAGATTTGTCATTATCATTGTCGATTTTTCTGGATAAATTTCATAAATACTCACATGATTATAATTTTTTCGTCAAAACCACATAATTATATTTTCTCAATTGGTCTTTCATTATTGTTTAAGAAAGATGGCAAATCCTTGTATTTCCCATTTTCTGTTGGATCCTATCAACTTAGAGAAAATCATAAAACTTTCATCGTGCTAACATAAAAGTCACAATTGCCTTAAAACCCAATATTTTCAAGGAATTTTATAGCTAACTATAAGAGTTATTTAAGTATAATAACTAGACTTTAAATATATTACCATGCGTAGCTACAACCAAACATATATTACAGATTGTAGCCACATTTGTATTTGTATATTCTACACATACTATAAGTAACTTATCTCCACCAAAACAAAAAATTGTAACAAACATTAGATTATAAATCTATAATTTCAAAAATGTAATGAGTTCAGTTATAGATACCTAAAAAAATCTTAAATACGTGTCGGTTTGCGGAAACAAGAAAAACCAATTTGTTGAATCTGCTGTAGAAAGATCCTAAATCTCATTTTCGAATTAAAGAAGGAAAAGGGTAGCCATTGATATTGATTTTCAAGAGTAATTCAATGCGCAGACCGAGAATTATACAATGCAGTGTTTGATTTAATGCAAATATGAGCAATAAAGCACTTGTGAAGTTAGATGATGAGTAGTTGGCTGAACAGCAAGAAATTTTCCAATGATTAGACAGAAACGATTGGCGCGCTATTGAGGTGTCTGAATTGATAAAGTGGTGGCCAGAAACGATTGGCGCTCATGGGAGTCTGACTCGAGCTTGGCGTGCAATTGAGGTCCCTTGGATATAAACAAGTGTTGATCAACTCGAAACATCTTGAAGATTCAGGCATAAAAAGTGGAGCTGCTCTCTTGGTTCATCAGTCTGATTCTTGCATTTCTACAAGCATGTAGTCGTTAGCTAAAAGGTATATTCGAGTTGTATGATACATGATTTATGACCAATTACTGGTTTCACAAAGTTTTAATAGGGCTTGGATTGCACTGCCACTCTGTATTTCAACTAACGAGAACGAATAGGACA
Organism: Lycium barbarum; assembly: GCF_019175385.1. Classification (NCBI taxonomy): domain Eukaryota; kingdom Viridiplantae; phylum Streptophyta; class Magnoliopsida; order Solanales; family Solanaceae; genus Lycium; species Lycium barbarum. Next base: position 6,041,256 of record NC_083338.1, on the reverse strand, counting down.
TTTATGTTGTTATCATGCATGTTGATGCATTTATGTAGATTTTTCCCAGATTGCATGTGTTGATGGTTTGGAAGGCATCTCAAGTATGTTGCTCTCGATGTGATTACATTGAATAGGTTAATGTCAGGTTATTTGGACTGTGCATTTGGTGTTGGTAATTTAGCAATCTTACTGGTTTGGACATACAATTCATCTTGGCCTTGCAAGTGTGGACCTTTAACGCATTTTTCATAGATCCTTACATGCTTTCATGTGTGCAAAACCAGCTTGACCACAAGTAATAGTGATGGTTGTTGATACATGCTTTACAGGACTTCTAACATAAAATGACTGCTTATTAGAAGGAATTTACAAGCGCTACTTCAAAAGTATATCAAATTATCAAACTAAATTTCAAGTGTGCTTATTTTTTTAATAATAAGAAAATGTACTTTTCATATCTGTCCCTATTTTTTTTTAATGAATAAATTTGTGGTACCAAAAGAAACAAAAGTGATTTTGATAGGCAATTTTCATAACTTGAGTGACAATCCAACTGACTCGGTACCGACATCTACTTTCCACCGGCACAAGTACCGGGTAACTCTGTCTACCAAGGCTTGGACAGATGCAAAAAAATCACTTAATGTTTTGCCTCTACTGGGATTTCAACATGAGACCATGCACATAGTTTTTAAACCACTTCATTGATCACTATACCACATACTTGAGTACAAATTTAGTCTTTTCCTCCAAGGATTAAAAAAGAAACCAAATATGACAACCAAAATTTAGGCTACCAATAAACCAAAAATGGTTAGAACTAAATTGAGTGCAACTAATATTGTTACAATGGGCATTTGCAAAACAAGAAGAGCACATTTGGCTTGCATTATTCTTCTTTCATTTGCATCTTATTACAAAATCCATGTCTTTGGCAAACATTAATTGAAAATCAAATGGAAATGCTATAAGGTACACCTTTTCCAGTCACCCCAGGACCAGAATATGGTTTCAATAATTCATAAGGCACAACTCCAGCTCCATTTCTATTCATCAAATTAGGATCAGCATTTCTAGCATCAATAATCCCTTCAAGCTCCTTCAATTTCCCAGAAAATACTTCGAACGCTGCGTTAATTACTGGATTTTCAGCCCAGTAAGGTTCAATCTTTTCTCCAATGTACTCTTCATCTGGAGAATGGTTAGATAAAACATCCAAAATTGCCATTACTTTTGTTGCCTGAAGTTGTGAAGGGAAACATTTTAATAGTGCCTCTTCAGGTTTGTTCAAGAAACACTCCCATTCTTCAGGTGTTGGATCCTCAGTTGGCATTTTTGCCCTAGCAATTGTTGGCCTATTTGGAAAATAGCCTAAATATACAATGGAAGAGTCAGTACTTTAAGAGTTGAGTACATATATATACACACAATAAGTAGTAAAATAATTTTTTCATTTTTAAGAAATTAGGGTAGAGCGAATGGGATGATGATTGTACACTAAGTACTAAAAGAATGTGAATTTCCAATGGGACGTCGATGGAAATTCACGTTTTTTAGTAGTGACTATAAAGGATTACTGGCATTGGAAAGATTTTTTACACTATTAGTGTAAATCTACTGCGATAACAGGTTAGTTACAAATGTTTACTTGCAGGTTAACCAACTGATAGTTATCATGAAGATTTTATTTATAATTAACTTATAAGTGATATGATTGCATAGTTTATTTTCAAACTTATATATACTAAAGGACAGACTGGTGCATGAAGCATCGCGCATTTACGCAAGGTCCAGGGAAGGCCGCACACCAAGGGCATGTAATATAAGCAATCTACCCTTACGCAAGCACCAATGACTTATTCCGGAGTCCGAACTCGTGACCTATATATCACACGCAGATAATTTTACCGTTGTTTCAAGGCTTCCCTTCATCTAACTTATATATGCTGACAATATAAAAGAATTCTGATACTATCAGATCATTTAAAACAAACTATAAGCAACTGTTGATAGTAAGTGAAATTATAAATAAGGAAAAGTAAAGCAAAAAAGCTAAGGTAAGTACCTGCGTAGCCGTATTGTCCAAAGTTAACAGCAGCATGATGGCCAGAAGTTACCCAAACTATTGTTGTGATAATTTTAATTAAGTCATTTGGAGTTTTCAACTCTGGCCACCATGGCTCATCTTTTTTGTCACCATGGCCAACATTTTTGATCTCTGACCACCAAGCTAGGATTTCTTTGTCAGATTCAATGAGATTTGCTTCTGGATAATAATGGTTGACGTAGTCTGTTACCCATTGTTTAAGGATGTCCCACAGTACTAAACCATCATTGGCAAAAGGGTAATCTTCTATTGTTAGTTTCAAGCCATGTGGTGCACTTGGATCTTCCACAGCCATTCCCCTGTAAATTTTGCACAAATAACATGTTAGTGGAAGCAGGGGTGGAGGGGACACAAGGTCCGGATTCTCGTTTGTCGGAAAATTATACTGTATATTAAGATTAAAAATATATTTTGTATATATAGTAAATATTGAATCTTCCCCTCCTATGTCATACTGATGTACAAAATAACGTCTTGATTCAATTTTTTTCACCCTGTAGTAGCAATCAACAAAAAATCATATCTTATCGTCCGGGTTTTGATAATTAAAATAGGATACAAGTTATATATACTGACAGTGCAAAAAAATTTAAACTACTTGTGTAGACCTGTGATAGTAGGGTTGTTATCATTTTTATTGGGTAATCAATTGAGGTTTATTATAGATATTTACTTGTAAATACATTATAATTTATAACTGACCTGATTGTGTGAATTAATATTTTTATAATTTTAATGCATAGAATTTAAACTCAACAAAACCTAATAGAAGATTAGTGACCACCAGAAATTGTCTTAAGGTGGTAAGAATCCCTCCATTTTTAACTAAAAGTCTCAGGTTCGACCCCTCTGAACGGAGTCGCCTTTGATTGGGAGCTTTTTAACCCCAAGATGGGACTTCCCAAATGAGTTTAAATTAGTTGGGCCAAAACGGGTAGCGGACACTAGGTGGAAACCAAAAAAAAAAATGATTAGTGACAACTCAAGGTTGTGGTAGGGTGGTAAGCACCCTCTCCATCTTTAACCAGATATCTTGGGTTATACCTGTGTGAATGGAGTTACCATTAGTTCAAAGCGTTTTACCTCCGTAAAACTTTTCGTCGAGAATTCAAACTAATCGAGTCCTAAAGCGAATACCGAACGTTGAATCTGGAAACCAAGAAACAGAATATTAGTGAATTATTACCTGCTAATAAGGTTTTCTGGGAGTGCCTCCTGGTCAAATCTCCATTGAACACCATAAGCAACAGCGCTCAACTCACATGCATACTTGCCAGGGAAAAATGAACTCTCAATAATGCCATCAGCATTAATAAGTGCTTCTCTAGCTAAGGCATTTATCTCCATTGTGTATCTGAAGTGAGGATGCAATAATCTGTATATTGGGTGCATTGCACTTAGTTGCCTATTAGTTGCTATAATGTATGGCTCTGTACAACAATGAGTTCTTAGCCTGCAAAATTTGAAAAAAATCAATCAGTATCCAGTATTGAAAAACACTTTTAAGTGCTGAATTTTATAAATAGCAATTACGAGCTTGATAGAAGTGTTGAAACTAATAATAAGCAGTTAATATATTTTAAAAAGGTGTTGATAAACATCTTTAATGGTTAAATGACTAAAATGCCGTTAAGAGTTATTTACAAAAAACATAAATTAAAAGATTCTTTACAATGATAAATGAATGACGGAATTGAATGTAGAGGAAGTTAAAAGTTTTGTCATGAAAAGGGTATATCAAGAACTGAAAAACACATTATCGATAAAATATTAAAAATCTTGATAAAATCAAAATTGCTTATAGCTTCAAAAGTCATAAGTTGCACCTTATGCAGGTGACTGATTAACTTATGATTTTTTGCTGATCTTAGTTTATAAGAACTTTTAGTGTTTACCAAATACATGGATAAGTCAAAAAGTTCTTTTCAGCTAATTGACATGCTTATAAACCTACACAAATACCATCTAAGTGACAGAGTAATGTAAGGAGTCAGGTTAATATATATGCACCATTAGCTTAAGGAATTTGCACATCATCAAATCATCTTTACTTGTTATAACATGTAACTTGTCTTATTTTCAAAATTACGAAGATGTTTTAAGAAAACTTGTCTGTAAATATCTTTTAGGTGATCTGGTAGTATAAAAACTCACTACACTGCTGACACTTTGTTGCCTGTACTCTCTACTAATGCCGACCGGTGCATGCACGTTGGATCCTCCAAAAATTTCCAAAAGTAGCGCATTTTTTGAGGATCCCACATGGTGCATGCATCAACATTTAGGAGAGTCCAAACAACATAGACTGGCAGTGTATATAACTTAAAATTCATTGGCAAAGTGCATGTATCATCACTTACCAGTGACTAACTAGTTGGTGATAACCAGAGTCATGAGATAGAACATGAGCTTTAGCTAATTTCCATAGCCAATCACCAGTGGCATGCCAAGTTGGGCAATAAACTTCCTTCCATTGAGGTTTATCATCAACTGGTGGCCTAGTTAGCTCAATTGCCAAAGGTCTCAATGTGCCATCAGATGTCAAGAAGAACACACTTCTTGATCCATAAACCACTTTACCTTTGAGTTCATTCACTTTGTTGACATATGGCAACAACAAATCATGATAATCTAGGAGGAACAATTTCTTTTGTTGGATTGCCTGCATTGGTTATGTGTAATTCAAGAATTAAAACGCGAGGAAGACTTTATAGATCATGTGTCTATGTTGCTCGAATTCTTAAAATATGTCATTGGTGTGTGTCGGATCCTCCATAACTAGTGCATATTTGGAGGATCTGTTTTTTTTTTAGAGAGGTCGCGCAACATAGGATCATGTAAAATCACGTAAATGGCACGGGGCTTGTCATTGGATTATTTGCAGAGTATGGTCTTTTTTGAGGCCACTGTTTAAATTTTGTGTCTTGTTAGTTCAGTGGGCTGAATTTCGCCTTTAAAAATAGGGACATTACGTACGCACTGTGCCCAGGTGGTAAAAAAAAAAATTGTGTGAAAATGCTCATTTAAAAAAGGAAAAAATACCCCAGCATGTATGTATGTTATATATTGTCTGAGTATACAACTCACATATCGTATATCTTCCTGGTACACGACGGTGTAATTCAACTTTTCTTACTGTTGTATATCATTAAGGTATACAGAATGTGATACCAGAAGGTATAAAACGTACATGTTGCTGTGTAATTCTTTAAGGTAAAAACTTTGAAAACGAGTACGAGCCGGGTAAATATGTTATTCCACCTAGATAATCATGAAAAAAAAAAATACCCTTATTAAAAGTAGTTAGCTGATTGTTTTTCTTTAGAGACAAATTTAGCCCATTAAACTAACGGAGGGACAATTGCCTAGAAAAGGCATTTGTGCAAATAAAAGAAGAAAGAAGGATTTGTTTGTACCTCTTCAACAGTCATAATTCCTCCAATTTCTAGCTCAATTAGCTCTCTTGTGATTTTTGATTCTGGAGGTCCATAGACCTTAGGGTCTAGCTTGCTCTTCAATGGCCATTCCTGGATTTTCATGAAGTATTTTAGCTCAAAATGTTTCAATCAATAAATTGTATCTCTTTCCCAAAATATGTGCTCTCGTTTATAAAACAAGAATTAACGGATTGAGATGCACAAAAAAAAAAGAGGGAAACTTACGAATATTACCTTCAGCCAAACTTAATTTCCGACAATAGGCCAAATTTACAAAACCTATACACTGATATATATGTTATATGTATAGTATATGTATATTATATGTATGGTATATGTATATATATATATATATATATATATATATATATATATAGCATATACATTTGCTAGCTATTTTGTAAACTAGATCACCCAAAGGTATTGGGCTATAATTTTCCAAGATAATCTATAGATAAAAAATGGCCTTACAAAAGGTTATAGTCACTGCATATTGGCGCGTATGTATACATATATAGCATAAGAAATTTTGATGCGATCAATGTGTTTTTACCGGCTGTAACAAGTCATTTACCAATCTTTTGCAGGTTACCAATCCATGATTTCTCACTACTAGAAAAATAAGAATTATTGACGGACAAATTTTATAGCTAAACAGCAAAACCCGTCATTAATCTTATTTAGAGATAGATTATTATAAGAAAAAAGTTTGTTAGCTATGAGCAATTTAGCGATAGATTAACGACGTAATTCGTAATAAATTCCCATTTTTTTTCTATTGTAATAAAATAATAAAATAGCTAAAGGAATAACATACCGTAACCAGCTGTATACTATATGGATTCAGACCAGCTAAGGTTTGGCGAGCAAATTCCACATCTCTAAACCAGGAAAACTTGTCTCCTGCAATAATTAACAATCAAAATACATATAAGTTAGGAATCTGATCGAGTGAGACGGTGTTTTTAGAGGATCTTAGCAACATAGGTTTCTGGTTTAGTATTTAGATTCTCATTAGTTTTCAAAAATGCTTCATGATCTGATCACATGAAAATATATGTTGATCCAAATACAAATTAAAAAAAAAATCGGAATTAGCAACCAACAACTTCTGTTGTTAAACAGCAAAAATCTGTTGCTAATCCTATTTATCAACGAATTAGAAACTTATTTAAAAAGTCATGTTATCTATGAACTATTTAATAATAAATTAGTGACAAATTTCATGGACTTACTCTGAAGCAATGCAGGGGTTTCAAATAGCAAGACATCTTTTTGAGTATCAGAAATAGCCTTAATGAGCCTTGGTATGACATTCATCAGGCTAATTTTATTGTTAATTCCTGGAAGATCGACGCCAACGTTGAACAACGAGTCGATGGCCGGAAAATGGGAAAAACTGAGGTCAGGATCGACGAAGGACTCCAATGCCGGCACAACGGCATGTAAGACAGAATGAACAGTGTTGCCGGAGAATGTTAAGCTCTTCACTTCTGAAAATGCCTCATCTCTTGGTACGTACACAAATGTACTCCTTGACTCGGATGCTGGATCTGCATATACACAAAATTAAACATTAGTATAAAATTCAATTCGAGTTTAACTTTTACGCACATATAACATAGAGAATTTTACGGTTAATTATCACGTTGTAACAGCCCAGCCCACTAGCGATATTGTCCGCTTTGGGGCCAGACACGGCTTTAAAACTCGTCATTAGGGTCTAAGGCATGCTTCTTTGTATACCTACTCAGTTGAATTTTGCCCCACATCGGCAAGGCTGACACCGGAGTGACTCTGATACTATCTATAACAGCCCGATCTACTAGTGATATTGTCCGCTGGGGCCTAGCCTCGCACAGCTTTAAAATGTGTCACTAAGGTCTAAGGTTCTTTATATACCCAATATCCCTCTCATGTTTTGCTGATGTGGAATTCTTGTAGTTGGGGGGTCACACACTTTACTTTAAAAAAATTATGTTACAGGTATATTCTGTAACAGGCATGATCAGGTAACCTGCAAACAGGGGCGGATGCACCAAGAGCCGAGGGTGTTCACCCGAACACCCTCGGCAAAAAATTACAGTGTATATATAGGGTAAATTTTTTGTATTTATGTGCATATATTAACTTTTGAACACCCTCAGTAAAAAATTACAGTGTATACTTAGCTTCTTCTTTTTTCCGAACACCCTGAATGAAAATTCTGGATCCGCCACTGCCTGTAAACTATACTAACATTCATGCATGCCACTATAAATTACAAAATAGAAATTATCGACAGACAACTTAACCAATAAATGATAGTAAATAACGGCATGCTTACACCATAAATGAGATGTTCTTTTGTTAACGAATTAAAAAAGAAAGTAAGTTAAACAAATTGAAACGGATGGCTTACCGTTTTTGCTTCTTGGTCTACCCGTTCTACACCTTCTAGGATAAGGTAATTCTTTGTTGCCACCAAGTACTGGTCTTTTACCATCACCTTTGCGATCAGGCTCTCCAATATCATTATATACATCATAGTCATATATCCTCTCGAATTGTTTTCTTTCTCCAAATCCTTCACCTCTTAGTATCACAAGTTCTCTCTCTCTTAACTTCTTCACTCCACTTGGAGTTTTAGAGGGTAAATATGACTGCATCCATGAAAAGAAACATTAATTAACATGTTAATAAGTCTAACCATTCAATGTCGACAAAATAATTAAATAAGTAAACAAAAACATATACGTTTACTCTAACTGTTTAAGCATTTTTAAGGGATAGTTGTGTTAAGTTTGTGGGCCTGATTGCGGCGGAGGTTGCAGGGGGTGGCCGCCCCCTTGGACGTTTCCCACGTAAAATTGTATGTTGTTTGCTTTGGTTGTTATTGTGTTTACATATTGTTGTCTCATAACAGGTCGCACGCTATAATATGATATCAGGTTAGGTAATTAGGTCCTGAAACTATACGGGTGCTATCCACTTTTCGAAACGATTTTAGAAAAATAGCCAGTACGTAGTTGAAATTTTGTTTGTTGAAAAATATCCACTTTTGATTCGGAAACACCATGAAAGTATCATGGACGTTGAACTTAAGCAAGTGAGCATCAAGGATACATGTCATGACAAAAAAAAAAAAAAAAAAAAAAAAAAAAAAAAAAAAAAAGGGCTATGTTTCAATATTTATGAATTTGTGGCTGTTTTCATTTACAAGTCCGGAAATGGCTACTTTTAAACTTCTTTTTTTGCGCGGATTGCCCTTCATTTGAGGTGGTCTTTAATTTTTTTCCTTCAAATTGATGGTCTTTAAGTTTTACCCCTCACCTAACACTCCGAGGTTGTGGGTTCGAACCCCAGCTCAGTAAAAAAAAAAAATCTCAAGCAGACTTGGTTGCAAATCTGTCCAGCAAATTTGGGCCACACAGGCAGAATTTGCATAGGGAGAAATTCTGCCTATGCCATTTAAATTCTATTTGAAGGCAGAATTTGTGCCTGAAGGTCAAAATTTAAAGACCACCATTTTGAGGGATAAAAAATAAAGACCACCCCCCAACGAAGGACAATCTTGCAAATCGCCCTTTAAACTTTACCCAATTTGAACTACACATTTAGCCCAAATATACCCGCCGTTTAGATAGGCTAAATCAAAAGAGGCTAAAGTTAATAAATGCACGTGTCATTAACCTACTCAAATTAGACGGATTGGGCAAATAATGCGTTTAAGGTAGATTTTGCCACCCCTATACTTCATGTGGGGAAATCATTCTTTCATCTCATGAAAAATTCTTTTCGCTCCGCTTAGCCTTATTCCCCTCTATGGGTATTTTAGTGATAGGTTCATAGGAACTAGACAATGTAATCAATTAAAAAAAAATCCCGTCTCAATCCTTCTCTCATTTTTTTTTTTCTTCCTTTCAACAGTGGGGTCTGAATGACCCACCCTATAGGAACTAGACAATGCAATCAATAAAAGAACCTTTCATATGTCAGTCCCTCTCGAATCTTTTTTTGTTATATTATTCATAATAATGTGACTGAGATAACTTGTATATTATCTTGTCTTTTTCTCGTATGGGTCCTAGGAGTCATGTAAGTAGACTGTAATTTTCGAAAAATTTAACGTTAGATAAAATTAAATGCTTGCATGTTATGTTGTCTTACACGTTTGACAAAATTCATGTCGCTATAGAGAAAAAAAGAACAAAAGAACCATCATTATAATATAAGGTGCACAAGTAGAGCACCAGCCTGTACACATGTTTTGTATATTTAATGATTTAATTAATAATAATAGGACCATGAGGTCCACAACCCAACTTTTTGGTCCATTTTTTGTCTTAATACGTGAAACATGAAATATAAAACAAATTATACCCATACACTATGCACGTACTGTATATGTGGTCCATTATTTCGATTGCCTTTTATAGTACTCCCTCCGACCAATTTAAGTAGTTTTAGTTTGACTGAACATAAAATTTAAGATGGAAAAAAGAAATTTTTTAATTTTATGATCTTAAATTAAATATTTATGTAATGTACTAATATGTCCTTTGAGTCTTTTGATTTTAAACTTATCATGTAGGATATTTGAATTGTTAATTTACCAAATATAGAAAGAGTTACTATTTTTAGAACAGACAAAAAAAACGTAATACACTTAAATTGAGACGAAGGAATTAACGTTATTATAACTGCCAGCTCTAAATTTATGTAATAGTTAATTTGTAAAAGTGTTGGGATGGTAAGTACAATATGGCTTTAGCTAGGAGTGATATTTATGGATTCGCGTTATCTTTTAGGGATAAAAAAGTAATTCCTCCGTTTTAAATTATTTATCGTAACATTTAAAAATAGTTATCTCAAATTATGTCATTTTAGAAGATCAAAACAAAATCAATTATTTTTTTCCATTTTACCCTTAGTAGTAATTGTTCTTGAGACTACAAACACCACAATTGTAGGGAGATGACACATAAATTGAATAAATAATACTATCTCCCCCCTCCCCCCCCCCCCCCCCCCCCCTCAATTTATGTGGCACTTTTGAATTTGGAGATTCAAACAAATTTTTCTTTGACCACAATTCTCTCATAAACAACAACAACAATAACAACACACCCAGTGTAGCACTACAAAATGGGGTTTGGGGAGGGTAGAGTGTACACAGACCTTACCCCTACGTTGGGAGATAGAGATGTTGTTTCCTATAAACCCTCGCGACTCAGAATAAAAATGGACAATAATTGCAATAAAACAATATGTTAAGCAAAGAATAAGAGATAGTAAATAATCGCATAAATCGAAAGATAAGGAACTATAGTTATAGTATTCTTTTATTTTTATTTTTAGGTAAATAAAGTATAAACTAAATAAGAGAGGAGAGGGTAATTTTTGCAAACCTTATTGGTGAAGAAAATCCTGTATGTAGGACTATCAAATTTGGAATGAACCCAAGAGTTGCATGTAACATTAACTTTGCCATGGGGAAAACCATCAATTACTATATTCTTCACATACATTTCCTTGTGGTGCTCATTTTCTACTAAAACTGCTCCAACCTCCCCAAAGTCTTCAGGAATTACAAAATCGGCCTCATAATGTGTGTCACCATCCACATCTCGTCCACGATGTGCATATGTCCTAATGCTTGGCTTCTCTATTCCAGTCTCTTTAAAAGATATAGAGAACAAAAATAATTAACTAATATTCAAAGAATTACAATTAAATGGAAGTTGGAAAACATTGGAGGAAGAAATTAACATAAAAGAGGGAAAATTTGAACAATTATGAGCAAGAAATTCACACAAAAGAGATACTAAGAAGAGCCAAATTCAGGATTTTAGGTTTATGGATTTTAATAGTAACTCCAAATCAATATACAATAAAAATTGAATTCACAAGGTAATATTTAGTAAATTATATATAAGTACTTTACGAAAAGAGAAAGAATGTTTTAACTTGTAGAAGTCAAACAAGTTTTGAATGACATTTGATTTTTAAAAAAAAAAAATTATTTATAATCTTTAAGATAGGAGTGGTAGACACACTACTATATAAGTGAGGGCGGAAACATATATATATATATATATATATATATATATAAACAAACAAATAAAACAGACTTCTCTCTAATTGTTCAATTTTTCAGATAAGATGGTAGACACACACTTCTACATCTCAGCCAAATATAGGTAGATTTATTTTTCGTAGAAATAGCAATCGTTGATTACGTTTTAGTCCTATCTTTGAAAAATCCATTATCATTAGATTTTAAAATTGATAGTTTGAAAAGTGACAGTTAATCAGACTCCAAGGTCAAAAGTAACTAATAAGCACTATTTCTTCCCATTTACCCCATAGGTCTATTATCGAATTCGTCAACTCTATATCTTTGGCCACCAAAAAAAAAAACTTCGGCCTAATTATACATCAATTTTACCTATTCTATCTCAGTGGGCTTCTCTCTTAATTAGAGCATCGATTTACTATCATTTGCACGGTTGTCTTTCAAAGGCACTAGTCTTTAATTTTTGTCCCTCAAATTATTAGTTTTAAATTTTTTCTTTCACCTAATATTTAGAGATCTTGGTTCGAATCTAGGCTCAAAAAAAAAAAATTGCAAGGTAAAAACAAAATTAGGCTTATTCAGGCAGAGATTTGCCTAAGGCAAACTTTTATCCAATATTAGGCCTTAACACAAATCTCTGTCTTAAGGCCTAATTTTTTGGCAAAGTTAGGCTTATTCGGGCAGAGTTTTGCCTTAAGATAAACTTTTACCCAAAATTAGGTCTGAAAGCAAATCTCTGCTTGAATATGCCTAATTTTGCTAACCCTACCTTGCGAAATTTTGTTTTTCTAATATTTGACCAAATGGGATTCGAACCAGGAACCCATAAATTTTTAGGCAAAGGAAAAAATAAAAAAATTCAAATTTAAGGGACAAAAATTAAAGACCAGTGCCTTTAAAGTGTATTCCGCACAAAAAAATGATTATCTATTATCTCACCTCTTCACCTGTTGAGCCTACTTTTAATGCTTCAAACTGCATTTTAACATGTTGAATCTTTTTATTAGCTGCAAACTCACTCTCTTTAGCATGTTTAGATAATTCAATTAAGCTCGCCAAAAATTCAAAAGACAAACGATAATAAAATCTCCAGTCCACCCCTAAACCCTAGAACATGTTATGCCGTCCAAGAAGATGTTAGGGCACATTTGGTACATCGGATAAGGATAAATAATTTCAAAATTATATTTGAAATGAATTTATCTCATGTTTGAATAAGATAAAATGATAGTATAATTAATTCTAAAATTAGTTAATCCGAAATTATAATATTATTTTATTTTTAATAAAAAAATAAAATAATAAATTTTGGAATAAGTTATTCTGAGAATAACTTGTTTCCAACCAAATATATAACATCTCGAATCAGCGGCGCAAAAATTTTCGCAAGTACTTCCAATCACATGTTGTTTTTTTGAAAGTACAATTTGCTTGTGTTGTGCACGCTAACATATAGTAACTTCGGACATAAAGAACGCGACAGAAGAAAATCTGCAATCGAAATTCCAACCATACAGGTCTTGTCAAGGCACAAATATTTAAGTACTGCTCACAATTATAAGTGGTTAGAGAACAAATGAATGATTTGAAGTTTGATGTAGACATCAGGAAAACGTTTTAATCTCTACTGTGTCCATATTATGTGACATATCTCATTTTTAAATATATTTTTTTCTTTCTAATTTATGTGTTATTTTTTTTAGTTATTTTTAAAAAAGGACATTTTCTAATATTTACTATTCCTTTCATCTCAATTTATGTGATCGTGATTGTATTTGCCTAGATAAGAGTTTAAAGAAAAAAAATTACTCCAAAAGTTTAAGAAATAAAGAAAAACTTTTAAAACGTGTGGTACAAAACAAACCTTAAATATTTGAATGACTGTAAATCATCTCATAAATTTAAATTATTTCTAAATATAAAAAAGGTGTCAATCTTTTTTGGGACAAACTAAAAATAAAATGAAGACAATTTTTTTGGGACGGAAGGAGTATAACTTATGCTCTAAACAAGCCCTAGAAATTTACCTAAATGATTTTAATATTATCAGATTATAAATTAAAAAAAAAAACAGAAAGGGCACAAAAAAGAATAAAAAGAAGAAGAAGAAAAATAAAAAAGTGAAGGCAGTATATAGGAAGAAAGAAACCCTCGTGAAACACTAGGAAAACACACACGACAAAAATGTAGTTAAAAAACTCTTTCCATTTGTATTATTAATAGTGTCCCTAATTTATGTAGATAATCTCTTTGTTTGTTTATTTTAAAAATAATGTCTAAGTTTTTATATTCAGAAATAATTCTGCTTTAAAATTTTAATCTTATTCGTAATAAAACGATTTATAGCCACATAGATATTTAGGATTCATTTTAGATCAGATTTTTTTAAAAAAAAAATCTTATATTTCATGTTTAGTCAAAGAGATCATAACATAAATTACGTATGAACTATGACTTGCTCATTTGGTAAGATTGTATAAGAATTCAGAATGTTTTGATAGTTTTCATAACTTATGGGGTTTTCATATCTATAAGAGAAATTACAACTTAAGATACCCAAATCGCATGTCCAAACATGATTTCAAACCATGGTTTTTTCAAACCATGTCCAAACGACTCCTAATTACATCAAACTGTCAATCCTCCAATTTAAACAAAACCTAATTTCACATCGAGCGGTATTTATAACATGTCATGCTTCATGCATGGTTTATTATTACAATCAAATAACATTTGGCCATTTAATTTACAAAATATGTACACAATATATAGATAGTGCATACATATAATATACATACATATACAATACTTATACAGTCGAAGTGTATACGCAATATATACTTCGGCATATTTGATATACTAGATGCCCAAAGCGTACATTTTAGGTAAGTTTCCCTTTTAGCTAGAGTGCAACATTTGAGCTAGAGTCCCGTGTAGGCATCGCTTGTTTATAGCATTATTAAAAAAGATGTACAAAGGGGCTACGAATACGGGTCAAATTGAATTTTCTTCGTAAAAATATTATACCGTGCGAATGAGATGAAATTGATTTCTTTTGTTATATATAAACTATTAAATCCCCTAATATTTCAAAGATCAATTTTAGTACGGTGATAAAAGAAGATTAAAAAGTATAGTATCCTTTTTTAAAATTTCCCCTCAGTAAAATTTCAGCTCTGCCACTGAATATATTTTCCTACTTTGGACTGCTTTTGCTCCTTCCTCCTCTTCATAGCTAACCCTCTCAAAGGGAGGAAGGAGCAAAAATGATTTATTATCATCTTTAAATTGTTAAATTCCCTTAACATGAGAAAACTTTTAGTAATGCAGAGGGAGGAAGGGGGCAAACAAAGTAATGGCTCCAACCGGAGGCGAAGGGAGCTCATTTCATCGGATTCAAGTGAAATTTAATACAGTTTTAATAAATATTAAGTTTTGAACACAAAATTTCACAAGTACAATAAATTCACTGATGAGAACTTTAAAGTTTTAAAAGTTTAACCATCAAGTTTAAAAGGAGAATCCTCCTCACACACGCGTATAGAAAAATTAAAAGAAAGAAAAATAAATAAATATTATTGAAATATGATATAATTAAATGATTAAGGTCCCGTTTGTCTATAGATATCAAAAAAATTTTTTTTTTTTTTTGGAATTGTAGAGTTGGAGTTATGTTTGGCCATAATTTTTGAAATTGTAGTTTTTGGTGAAATGTAGTTGTAAAAAGTGAAAAAAGTGATTTTTGTTTTAAAAACAAGTTTTTTGAAATTTTTGGTATTCCGGAATACAACTTCAAGTTATATTTGGAATTTTCACGGTCAAACGCTGATTTCGGAAAAAAGTGGAAAAAAATTCTAAAGTGAATAATTTTTATGGCCAAACAGGGGCTAAAAGTATTTTTTTTTTTCAACAACAACAACAGTATATGCAGTGAAATCCCATAATGTGAGGCCTAGAGAAAGTGTATGCAGACTTTATCCTTATCTCGGAAAATAGGAAAGCTATTTCCGAAAGACCCTCGGTTCAAGAGAAAACGAGACGAAAAAAGTTTAGATAAGCACAAGCAGTTCAAAGCAATATAAAAATGAAATTAACGAAGCGAAAAAAATCATAATAAAGTAATCTGGAAAAAAGGAGTAGTGGTTACCATAGATAAATAAGATAATTGAAGTACAAGAAACAACATATAGCAGCAAAAATACACGA
Organism: Lycium barbarum; assembly: GCF_019175385.1. Taxonomy (NCBI): domain Eukaryota; kingdom Viridiplantae; phylum Streptophyta; class Magnoliopsida; order Solanales; family Solanaceae; genus Lycium; species Lycium barbarum. The sequence continues at coordinate 6,025,466 of NC_083338.1, read as the reverse complement.
TACAACATATAGTAGCAGGAATAAAGGGACAATAAGCTATAGATCAAAATTGTGACTACTATTACATTTTTTTTTCCAACAACTTTACGTTTTTAAATGAAGCAGTCATATAACTTCAAGTTTAAACGATCAAGTTTTGAAGTGGTAATTTCATAAGCACGGTAAATTTAATGATAAGAACCTTAAAAGTTGAGATCATCACGTTAAAATCTATAACCCGCCTTTGATTTCAACGAGCACACACACGAAATTTTAAAAAATAGAGAAAAATATATAAACACCAACTAAATAAAATTCAATTAATGAGCGATTAATACTTACTGGGATCAAGCTCAGCAGCAACAATCCACAAAAGGAGTGATTTACCAAGCAAATCACCAATATCATCAAGTCCCCTTGATAAAGATAAATTAACTGTTTTTTGTACAGTCACCACTGCTTTCACACCTGTGGATTTCTCAGTGGAAGTAAGCACTGCCTTGGTGCTATTTGCAGCATTATAATGAACCCTAAAATTCTTCTTCTTATTTTGTCCAATATTTTTATTTAAAATATTTATAGGAAAAGAGGCTAAGATTTCTCCCGAAATGAGTGGCTTAGTACTCCATGGAATTAGGGTTTTTGTAGATTGTGATGCATGTTGAATTTGAGGCTTCAACATTTTTTTCCCCTCTTCTTTGGGTTAAGAAGATATCTGTTTGGTTTGTTATTATGGTCTCTGTGGAGTCTCTCTTTATATAGATGGTGAGGTTTTTCTCAAGGTAGCATATGGAACTTTTTTTTGTCTTTTGTTATGTCTTTGGCTTGTACAGCTCTTCCATGGATATTAAAATTGGTTTAAAGATAGGAGTTCCGTCAAATGGGCGTGTCGGATGAATGAAGGTCAAAATTGGTTGAGTTAATAAATGGGCGGGTCAATTACTTGGGCTGAAGTGAGAAGTGGCTAATTTTTTGTTTATTTGTTTTATTATAATTTGTTATACCTAATAAAAAAATCCTTATTTTGCTATATATAACATATTAAAAAAAACATACATCTTTTTAAAAAAATTGATTTTGACAAGGTTTTTCATAGGATGACATGTGTTGGGCAAGTCAAAGCGAGTTGGATAAATAAATTAGTGGATCATTAATCCGCCCAAACTTGAGCAGGTTGGGGGTGGGGGTGTGGCTCATGTTTTCGCATTTTGTAACCCGTATTTATAGATTATCAGAAACGGAACCACTACTTGGTTTCACAATTAAATATTTATACATATCTAATGGAGCTATTTAGTTCGTCCAAACCCGTAGCTAATACTGTAACTTTGACCCTGTAAATTTTAATTAGCAGATGATAAATGTGTAGATATATGTAATTTTTGTGTCATTAATTCTCGAACTGATCGATTGCATGAAGAAAAATTGGAAAAGAAAAAGAGGTCAATGCTCTAGCTTAAGTAAAAGGACATGACAAGTGAGGGATGACTCAGTGGTTAAGCACCTCCACCCACGACCGGTAGGTCCTGGGTTCGAGTCACACTGGAGGGGAAGTGTGAAAACACTATAAATCCTCCTAAATGGGAGGGAAAAAAAAGTAAAAGGACATAAATTTTTACATATAAAAAAAAATTAAAAAAAAAATAACTTACACACACGTGGTATTACACTAGCTAACTCGATAAATATGTAATTATCATATGTATTCAGACGCGCTGAAAGCAAGGAAGCAGGGGCTGAGGTCTTAAAACCAATATTTGGCTAAAAAAAATATACTGTTTTAATTCTTGTTTTAATATAAATACTGTTGTATTCAATTGCACTAAATCCGTAATATATATAGCTAGGTGTCGAACAAATCTCTATCAATATATCAAAACAAACTTAACCACATATAATAGGGAATTAACGTGCGCATGGTGAGGGTATATGTATCACAATCAACCACCATATAATTTTCTAAAAATATTCATTGATATAGTATTGGATTCATTTAGTATTTTATTAAATATTATATTTATTAATTTTTAAATAAAACGAAATTTATAAAATAGATATTAAAAAAAACAAATTAAACAGTCTTAAATACCATACTTATGTCCTTTGAAAATATAATAAAAATATATTAACACAACACATTTCTCGCCCAACTCCAATTTTAAAATAGCTGGCGAATATAGAATATATCCATAGTTCATATATAAAAGTGTATAATCTATGTATATTGATTAGAAGAAGTAAATACTGAATCCGGTTACTTGGTGTAAAGATTTTCATTTGAATGTTTTTATACATTTTACATTAATTGTGTTAAATATAATTTTATTATAGTAAGTTTGTAAGCATATTTGTTTAATTTATTTTTGAATTCCTTGAAACACATCATCTATAAGTTATTGAGCAGGGAATAATTGATACACCTACACTTGGGCCGTACGTTCTGTTCATAGGGTTCTCTTGTCTACTTTCTTATGTTTTTTTGGGAACTAAATTAAAAGGACAAAACTTATACATAGTGCTAATATATGCATCATTGCAAAAATAGCTAGAGAGTCGTCTTTAGAATTCTATTTAATTTAATTGTGATGTTCGGAACAACTTGCACACATCTAGTTATACCGAAAATAATAAAGCTCGCATAAATTCTTCTTTCAAAGTGGAATTCCTAGCATGTCTAACCAAAAAATTTCGTAGGCAACACTGGAAAAACTTCTAGCAAAAACATGTCATCAGAAGGCTTATAGATTTTTTAGAATTACTAGTCCAATCCAATATACAATATGTCGAAAATTTTAATGTTTAAATAAAAAATTATTGAAAACTAACAAGTGAAATCAACCAATCAACAAGAGTACAAAATCTTGACCTTACTGTTGAAATCGAAATAATCCGGGCGTCATGCGGAAGCTTATTATTGCAAACCTTGAATAGCGATAAATCAGAAGACAAAGAAAAACATTCTAAAAGAGACATAATATTCTAGTTATATGGTTTGATTAATTGATCTACATATAAAAACTAATCTAAAAGCATAAAAACTATTTGAGAGAAAACTCTCCCCTTAAACAAAACTCTTTAAACGACTACATTGTGGATGCTATTGTATTCTACTGTATAAGAGGGATTCTTGAATTTATAGAGGTCGAAAACCTTTCCTCCAAAAAAAAGGTTAACCAAATATGGAATATTAAAATTTATCCTTTAGAAAAAGTAAAACCAAATATGATAAACTCTTTGCCATTTTTCAAGAAAAGGTAAAATCCAAATATGATAAGAAAATCAGGGCAAAACCCTAACACTTACCACTATTGTATTGCATATACATACATTCAAAGATTATCATTATTGTTGTGTCGATTTTACATGCATAAATTCTACTGTACCAAAAATATTTTTTCCCTTTAGGTGGACGAAATATAATATAATTTCTTAATATATTTGAGATATGGTCTAACTAACTACCCATATTTATATTTATTATATCTACAAATATAATATGGCGGAGGAGATAATGTGAGGTGTAAAGATGATTGAGACAGATGATCAGTCGTGACAAACGGGAAGATTTTTCAATCAAAGATAACATACCTAGAAATATCATACAAAAAGAAGGGTCTTAGCAGCAATAAAAAGGCCTTTAGCATCAATAGAAATTGTTGCTAAAATATTTAATTGCCATCAAATTTTAGTTGTTGTATATGGGGTTTGCCAAAAGCTTTTAGCGGTCATTAATAGAAGTGTCGATAAAAGTTATTTTTATTGTTGTTAAAAGTCACTTATAGGCGTTGTGATTGTTGCTATAGTCCGAAAAAACATACTAATAGGTTCGAATACAAGATTGTGTTTATTATAAGGCTACATGTAAGGATAAACATGCACACAACCAAACACTTTGAGGAATTGGTAAGCAAGTGCTTTGTGAAATAATTTCTCAAAGAGAGACATTTTGTAAGATTGGCGTAGGCATTCTGTTGATGAGATAGACTTTGGAAAGAAAAGGCTTCATAAGCCAAAAGGTGAGTTTTTGTTTGTTTGTTTGTTTTCTTCCGGTGTTTGGTACCTGCATTAGAGCCCGATTAATTCGAATTTGTGCTGCGTCGAACCCCATTCAGGGAAGCACTCCTTATCAAGGATTTTTTCCATACTTGGAACTCAAACTCGAAACCTCTGATTAAGCAAGAAGAAGCCCCATCCGCTACATTCTTTGGTGGTGAAGTTATAGTTCAGTTTCAACTATATTATGACATTTACCTTTTAACAATACAATGTTGTTTATGTGTATGAGGACACGAAATTTTATGAGTAACATAATACCCAATTTTTCAAAGAGTTTTGAACACTTCTAGTATTCACATCCACCCCCCTGCCCCCCACCCACCCATCCACCCTGCCCCCACCAAATCTGATTAGAAAGACTTGATTTTCCTTTCAAATAATGTTTCAACTTGAGTTCAACATTGAAAGAAGATATCAAGTACTCCATATCTGGACTTAATTGGAATAAGCCAAGTGTATTTGCTAACATTATTAAAAAATGAAGCACATTAAAAAAAGTTATTGCTTGCAAGACAAAGGATGGAAACCCATACATCCAAATGAATCAAATCAAAAGTATTTGAAGAAATTGAAACTTATGACTTTTTCCTTATTGGTAAGAAGAACAAATATTGTTAGAATTACAAAACGTTGAAATAGGCAGACAATGAGTGTGTTTGGTACGGCGGAAAATGTTTTCCTATTTTTTTTTATTTGATTGTACTAAATATCTTAGATAGAGTTGGTAGAAATTTGAGCGAAAACATTTTTCAGAATAATAATAAAAACACACCAACACATCCTTAATCCACCACTGCACTATCCAACCACCCTACCTGCCTACCCCACTCCTTCCCCTTCCTATCCCCACCCCCGCCTACCCTACCTACATCCCCCACCCCACCCATCCCAACCCCCTTATAACCCCCTGCCTACCCCACCTCCCACTGCATCTATGCCTACCACCAGAAGTTGCACACGGAATTGAAAAACCTCATAGTGTTTTACTTTAAATATATACAAATGCTCTTAAAATGAAAATTTTCAACTTAAGTACCAAATACAAAAATTGAGTAGAAAAATCAGTTAGTCTCAGAGAAAACATTTTCCGTCTTCATACGAAACACATCCTATACATGTCTATGAGCAACTTGACTAACAAACTTTATTGATCATCCTAAACAACTGTGTCAAAAAGACATAGGGTTTTTGATTCAACTAGTAGAGTTCATGCTCAAGACTCCCCGTTAATAGAACCTTCCCCGTTGCCTGATCCATCACAAAACACATATGAGGTGTGAAATTCAAAATAGACATTAATTACTGTCAGCAGTAAATTGTGAAACACTTAACAAGTTCTTGATAATCTTAATTAGAAACATGTAAAATGTTATTGTTGTGTAACATGTGAGAAGTAGGTAAAATGGAATCACCCATGTGAGGAATAGTCAAACCTGTCCCATTGCCTACATGAAAGCAGGATTACATACTGAGTGGTGGTACTAAGTTGTGAAGTAGAAAAAACATTATCAAAACAGTTAAACAATTAGCTTACAGATTCTGCTCTTTTTTCAAAACTCAAGATCAAAAATTAAAGAAATATTACCGTCTTTAATGGAATCAACAGAACCAAAAATTAAGTGTTGAAATTTAAAGTATACATGAGAATGGGGCAGTGTTTAAGAGCCGGGGTCGCGGGGCGAGGAGTAAGCCCCGAGACACGGTGCGTAAGTTCCATGGATCCAGGGAGTGTATGTCTCATGTATCTTTAATACTACAATTTTATTACTAAAAAATAAGCAAAAGTAAAATTTTCATTAAAATTCTACAAATAAATTTAAATAAATCACCATTAATATAAAAAAAATTATTAAATATTATTTGAGAAATATAACAACACAAAAAATGATAATAGCTGATCATTTTTAAAATGAAATCTTCATTCACTTCATCATCAATCTCCATATCTACTAGTTCTTCCCGACCTCAACTAATATTTGTTGAGGATAAGGATCATGATATACAGGATATACAGGATATACCGGATATACACAAGAATATACATAGTTCCGGTCACTTGAGTTGTAATTATACTCAATCTCTTGTAGTTAATAGATTTGTGATAAGTCTTAGGCTAGCATTGTTAAACTAGAATAGGACTCTTGTGTATCACTTGTAGTAGGCTAAGGTCTCTTTGTATATTCACTCCTGTAAATGGAGTTCTTGTACTCAACTGGCTGATCAATCAATATACATATTTTCCCTCTGAGTTAGCACAAGATTTCTACATGGTATCAGAACATTAGAATTCTTCTCGCTGCTTCAGTTGTAAAACCTTGAAACTATTCTTGTCTATCCACTTTCAATGGCTCCAAACACACCTACTACTAATACTCTCTCAACTTCATCACTGCATCACCTTATTGCTTCATGTTCCATCAAACTTAAACCAACAAACCATTTAATCTGGAGAAGCACAGGAAAAGCTACTGAAACTGACTCTGGAGAAACTGCAGACAGCAGCAGTAAGGAAGATTGGGAGGAGAAAGATGTTCTCCTCATAAGTTGGATTTCAGGAACTCTAACAGAAGAGAGTATGTACCATATAGTAGGATGCACTAGCGCTAAAGAGATGTGGGAATGTTTGGAGGAACCCTACCTTCAAGCAACCAAAGATAAGGAGTTTCAACTTAAACAACAGTTGCAAAATGTTAAGTTGGGAACCAAATAGACTGATGATTATATTAGAGAGTTCAAAGGCATCTGTGATGGACTTGAAGCTATACACAAGCCTGTTAATGAAGACAACAAAGTGATCAACTTTGCTAGAGGTTTAGGTCTAATATACAAGACCTTTAGAATTGTCATGTTAGGCAAGGTGCCATATCCTACTCTAAACCAATTTGTCAATGCACTCAGGGGATTTGACATGAGAGAGGATAAAGAAAAAGTGCCTCAGCAAAACTTTAACGTGGAATTCTCTACTCAAAGAGGTAGAGGAAGAGGAAACTTCTCCCAAAGAGGCAGAGGAAACAACAACTTCAATTCAAAGGGGAGAGGTTTCAAGCCTGCTGGTCAAGGAAACAGCAATCAAAACAATCCAGGTGGAACTCAAAACAAAGGGAAAGATGCATCTGAGGCATGTCAAATATGTGGTAGAAATAACCACATAACTTTAAAGTGTTTCTACATGTGGGATTATTCATATCAGGCAGCAAATGAGTTGCCACAAGCATTAAGTGTTGTAAATTTACAGAATACATCCAATACAGATGATACAATGTATATGGATTCAAGAGCAACCACTCATTTGACAAACAACTCAGGTATTTTGTCTGAACTTAAGAGTTATAGTGGTTCTGATAAGATTGTTGTTGGAAATGGTTCAAAGTTAGATATTACTCATGTTGGAAACACAACTAGAGCAGGACTGAAAATAAAAGAAGTTCTTGTAGTACTACAGATCAATAAGAACTTACTTTCAGTCAGTAAAATTACAAAGGATAATTCATGCACTCTTAAATTTCACGAGTCTCATTTGGTTGTTAAGGACAAGAAGTCTACTGGCCAAGGGAACTAAAAAAGAAGGATTATATGCATTGGAGGATAACAACTTAGTTGCCTTAACTACTACACAATATTGGAAGAAATCAAACACCATTTGACACATTAGATTATGACATCCTAGTCTGAAGTCTTTACAAGTTTTGAGTAGAAGTAGTTGCATTAATGTTAGTAGTTGGAATAAAGTGCCTAATGTTTGTTCTAGTTGTCAGTTGGGAAAGAGTTGTAAACTTCCATTTGTCTTGAGAAATAAAATTGAGAAAGAACCTCTGTTAACAATCAATTGTGATCTGTGGGGTCCTGCTCCAATTGAATCATCTTAACATATGAGATAATATATGGCTTTTGCTGATGATCATACAAGATATTCATGGATTTATCCTTTGAGAAAGAAATCAGACTTCTTTGAGGTCTTGCTCAAATTTCAGAAAATGGTGGAAAAACAGTTTTCAAAGGTCATAAAGATATTTTCAGCATGATGGAGATGGTGAATTCATAAAAACTGAGTTCATCAAACATTTGGAGGATTGTGGTATCATAAGGCACATTTCTTGTCCTAATACACTAGACAAAATGGAATTGTTGAAAGAATACACAAGCATAGCACATAGTTGAAACTGGGCTAACTCTACTGTTTCATGCAAAGTTTCCTTTGTTTCTATGGGTAGAAGCATTTTGCCAGCAATGTTTCTCATAAATAGATTACCTTCATCGGTGTTAAAAATGGAAACACCCTTTGTTAAGTTGTTTGGTGCTCAACCTGACTATAACAGTCTAAAGGTGTTTGGATGTATGTGTTCCATACATAAAAGGCAGTACAAAGTTTAGTCCAAAAACTTATCTTTGTGTATTTAGGATATAGCAGTTTGCATAAGGGATATAGGTTTATCATCCTCCAACAAAAAGAATGTATCTTTCCAAGCATGTGTTTTTATGTATGTTTCCAAGCATGCGATTTTTGATGAGTCCCTACTACCTTATATGCACTCAGATCAGAAGCAAGCAACACCTGATGTTTCAACTCACTTAGCCACTTCTCTAAGTTGCAGGTGCAAAATCCGAGAGAAATGTTGCCTAGTGTGCCTAGTGATCATGATCTTACTAATACTGATGCTATCATTTCAGGGGAAGTGTTGACAGATGATGAACCTGCAGCTAATCATGATCATGCATCAGATACATAAGTTCCTAATGAACAAGTCTTAAGTAGTGACTCTGATGAAGTTCCTTATGAATGGGTCTCAAGTAGTGACTTTGATGATCACATAGAGGAAAATACAACACAAGACAATGTTGTGTCTGTACATAATCCTCAAGGTATATAGCTGGAGGTGGAAATGTCAAAATGGCTCAATCCTCCTAGTCATCAACAAAAAGCACCAGATGAAGATGCAATTCATATTTCACATCAAACCAATGCAGATCCAGATCCAACAATAGAAGTTGTATGTCCTACAACCTCTAGTGAACAAGGACATTACATGATGACAAGATACAAGGCTAAGACTACTCCCATATCACATGTGTCTCTTACTGCTCGCAGAATATGGACATACAAGGAACTAACAAACATTAAAGAAGCTTTGAAGAGTCCACGCTGGCTTGTAGCAATGTAGAAGGATATTAATGCCTTGCATAACAACAAAACTTGGATACTTGTGCCAAAAATATCAAGAATGAACATAGTTAGATCAAAATGGGTGTTCAAAACCAAGTTGAAAGCAGATGAAACCATAGAAAGACAGAAAACAAGACTAGTTGCTTGAGGTTTCTCTCAGCTTGAAGGAATTGACTTTGAAGAAACTTTCATTCCTGTGATTAAAGCTACTACTATAAGAGTTATGTTGCTAGTTGCAATCAGCTCAAACTGGAAAATCAAGCAGCTAGATGTCAAGAATGCATTCCTGCATGGTTACTTGCAGAAGAGGTGTTTATGAGCCAACCTCTAGGATTCACTGATATCAGGTATCCAAATCATATGTGTTCTGTAAATAAAGCATTGTATGGTCTCAAACAAGCACATAGAGTTTGCTTTGACGGGTTTAGTCTGCATGTACTTCACTTAGGATTCATCTGTAGCAAAGAAGACTCATCCTTATTCACATTACATTGCAAAAGAGGAACAATTTTACTTCTGTTGTATGTGGATGATATCATAATAACAGAAAGTAATCATGAGCATGTCTCAGAGGTGATCACCACTTTAGGCAATGAATTTGCAATAAATGATCTTGGGTCTCTTCATTTTTTCTTAGGCATTGAAGTCAAGCAGTTCTCAGGAGGAATCCATCTGAGGCAAGTATGCAGCTGAACTCCTACATAAGATTGCTATGACAACAGTACATACACCTTTGGCTCAGAAACATGGTATACAAGAATTAACAGGCAGTCCTGTTGATGCCTCTTTATACAAAAGCATTGTTGGGAGTCTATAGTACTTAACACTCACCCGGCTTGATATCACTCAAGCAGTCAACTTGGAAAGTCAATTTATGCAAAATCCAAATAGTGAGAACCTTCAAGGTGTCAAAAGAATCCTTAGATAGGATAAAAGAACTCTGCATTATGGACTCGAGATCATTTCACAGTCTTCTTGTAGGTTATATGGTTATTCATATGCAGACCTGGGAGGTTGCACAACTACTAGGAAATATGTTACAACATCTATCTTGGAGCAAATTGCATTTATTGGGCATCTAAGAAGCAATCTACAGTAGTAAGATTAAGTGATGAAGCTGAATATAGAGCGTTAGCATCTACTGCAGCTGAGATGACATGGATCACCAACATTCTTCATGATATTGGAGTATATATCAATTAAGTTCCTATATTGTACTGTGATAACTTAAGTGCTCTTTATATGACTGTTAATCCAGTACTACATGCAAGGACTAAGCATGTTGAGATGGACTACCATTTTGTTAGAGAAAATGTGTCTAGAGGACAATTACTCACTCAGTTTGTGAGGTCCAAGGATCAGCTAGCTGATATACACACTAAGGCCTTGACAAATGTCACACCCCAATTACACTAGGGTGTGATGGGCACCCAACCCCATATCCGGAGCCGAGCGAACCCACAAATTCTTATTACATACATAATTTCTTCAGACGCTGAAAATCAAATAAAAGTAAAATGCATATTAAGCTTTCGAAATCCATCTTTTATCGCTCTCAATTTTTGGCAAAATTTGTATTATATAAAATTTACTACATAACACAGAATGACATATCGGCTGATGGAGCCGTTTAGAGACTGATAACCAATACCCACGACTCTGTCTGCAAAGTCTCTAACATAAATCCAGAAATCATAACATACAAACTCTGACTCGGCAACACTCCGGGAGCAAATGGATCCTGCCAACTCCGCTGGAACATCTTCTGTAATAACTTCAGCTCATCTGGGTGTACCTGCGCGGCATGAAACGCAGCCCCCGAAGAAAGGGGGTCAGTACGGAATGTGTACTGAGTATGTAAAGCATGAAATACAATAAATAGAATCATAATCAGGTCCAAAAATCTAGAAATATAATGGATGAAAGCATATCAAAATCGGAGGTACCGAAGTATAACAGGCAGTATCATGATCGGGATCAGGAGTACAGACGTACAACAGAAGGAATCATAATCAGAGTCAGAAGTACAGAAAGTAAGTACAATAACCGGAATATCGAAGTGTTTACTCATAAAGCAGAGATAATTCAAGTCAGAACATATGTCATATCCGGTCCCCATTGTGGGACTCGGTGAACAGACGTGGTCGCCACCCCAACACTGGCGCCACAACACATCATACTCCGGATTAGGAAATAGCTCTGTAACATATCATATCATATCATATCAGAGTGTGCACATATCAAAGCATATCCGATGCCCATATCATATCATATCAGATCATATCAAAATGTATGTACATGGCACAGCATACTCCACAACCCATGTACACGTATACCTGCCCCCTCACCATCGAGGCATGGCGAACAATGCAATGGAATGCGCTTGATTACATATCCTGGCCCGGGCTCAGTGAAGGAAGCATTGAGGCATCCACGAGTGGAGTAGTGAGAAACTATATGCATCATAAAACATTCGAAAAGACTCGACAAAGTAATCCGAACGATAGGTCATAAAAAGAAATCAGACGATAGTCATAGTACTTATCTTTCGGATGTTACGACGAATTATGTCAAAGTAACAATGCTGAGATTATTTGTACATATCAAAATATCATAGAATTCAATAGAATAGTTAAAACAATTATCGCTTGGTAGTCAGGGACTCGATAGCATAATCCAGATGTCAAATCATATACATAAGAAATTGAGCGATAACCATAATATATGTCTTTCAGATGTCATAATGGTTTATGTCAAATAGGCTTTCAGAAATCGTCTTCATATTTCAAAATACATTATGGGACTTACGAAATAATTCAAAACAATTGTCGTATAGTAGCAAAAAGAGTAGCCAAAAGTTTCCTTCAGATTCTACTTCAAAATCAGTCAAACGGAACAAATAAGAAAAATTCAGGAATAGTGGGTCCACCTCGGGTCAAATGAGGTGGCGTACATAATTTACGTACATTATACTTCATTATATCACTTATGAGGGTTTTAAAGTAATCGGGTCCTATTCGTGCAAGTTCTAGACATTTAGGCACTTTTTCTAACTATTCATAACATTTTCAATTCAATTCTATTGAACCAAAAAGGAGCAAATTTGGACATAGATTCCGACGAGTAGAGTCGTCCCCGAGGCTCGAATCCAATCCTATTACATCTAAGACATGCCAAGAGAAGAATAGGTAGAGCTTTACATACCTTATTCGCCCTTTACGCTTGTCCAAATTCAAATCCCGTTTCGTCCAAAATCTACATTTGGTCATATTTACCAAATATTAATCATAAGGTTTTAAGAATTCAATCTTAACCAATTCTTGTCTACAAAAATTTGGGCAGCATCTCCCCTATACATATAGCACCCCGAGAATTTAACTCGGCCAAAATAATTCAACAACAACACCAAAAACACCAACAATCATCACAAAACACAATATAACATAACAAGTCTCCTTTCCAACATAGTGTAATAGTTTTCATTCCAACTTCACATTTTCAAATCAATACCAACCTTTTCATATTCATTTACTAATCAAGATCATTACAATACAATTTGGAAATATTTCATATCATTTCTACGAAATATTCACAAAATATACAAAATATACAAATTTTCCACCAAACCATAATCCATCCAAAACTTCTAATCTTCAACATACATATTCATAACATATTTCCACCTTCCAATTTCATCAACCATAATTATAATTCACATCTTAACAACTTCATTTCCATAATATCACAAAATCATTCTAAAGTGACATAATTTTCTACATTCCATATTTCCAACTTCCACCAAATTCATTCAACTTTCATTCCCAATATAAATTTCACCATAACTACAAATAGAATACAACATAAAATTCAACTCCTCTTATTTATACAACATTACATACACATGCACACATGCACACCCACTTTGTAAACTTCCATATTTTCATAAATTCTACTCATTTCTACATACTACAACATAAACCAAACTCCATAACGTAAGAAAAATGAATTGATTCTTACCTTTTCCCACAATCTTCTCCGCTTGACCAAGTTGTCAACTTGAAGAAATAAATGCTCTTCCTTCCAAAACAACTACACCAAGTTGTAAAGGACCCTTAAATTAGTAGGAATACCACAAGAAAATAATTTTTGGGAGAAGATTTCAAAGGGGCAAAAATTCAAGAGCATGGCCGAAAGGCCTCTATTTTTTTTGCTCTTGTTTGTGTTTTGTTCTTGGTTTCTAATTTCTCTTGAATCTTGTATGAGTTTATGACTCATATATGGTCCTTTATATTAATTTGCCACATGGAAATTAATTAATTTGGTGGGCTTGGACCAGGTATGGCTGGCCACCCCCTCACTTTGGGCCTAAATTTTTCTTTTCATTTTTTTGGGCCAACCCGGTTGATCCCGAGTTGGGCCTAGCCCACTGACCTTTCGACCTTAAAACGTCCATATCTACTTGCACCGATGTCATCTGAGAACCCACAACCTATGGATGGAAAGCTAATTCAATTATATACAACTTCTATTTATTGGTATTTTTTCAAATTCCAAACTTATAATACCGTTTTAGCCCCTCAAAGTCAGTTCACCCGAAAACTTTTTCTTAAAAGTATTCGTTTGGAGGGTTTCCACTTTGATTTGGCCCAAAGGTCCTTCTTGAGTTGTGTTTAACTCCACATATATGATTCATATTAATTTTCAGATGTTCCAAAAAAATCTCGACGTGTGGGCCCCACCTTAGCTTACAAATAACCGGACGTTAAAAAAATACGGGATATAACAACAAAGCAAGTGTTCATTGGGTTTAGAAGCAAGCTAGGAGTGACAGTTCCACCACCCACTAGCTTAAGGGGAAGTGTTGAAGAAAAGGATACTGATATACAGGATATACACAAGAATATACATAGTGTACATTTGGCATATCCGGTCACTTGAGTTGTAATTGTACTCAATCTCTTGTAGTTAATAGATTTGTGATAAGTCTTAGGCTAGCATTGTTAAACTAGAATAAGACTCTAGTATATCACTTGTAGTAGGCTAATGTCTCTTTGTATATTCACTCCTATAATGGAGTTCTTGTACTCGACTGATTGATCAATCAATATCCATATTTTCCCTCTGAGTTAGCCCATGTTTTCTACGATATTTGCACCAACTTTTATTTGTATATCCAAAGAAGGAGAAAGGTAAAAAGCATAAGAGTAATGACAACAAATGGATAAAGTTGTTTCAGGAATATAGTGTTATGAAATCTCTATCATATCAATTTCAAGCATAATCATGTAAAAAATCTATTTATGGGCAGTGTTATTTTCTGTGCGAGTTGCTTTTTTTATTTATATATTTTAGAAAAACTAGTTAATATGAAAACATGATAATCTAAATTATAAATATAATTATACCAATAATAAAAATCATAATTTATAGCAAAAATACTTTTAAAATAATAAAAATCAAATTAATGCCCGGGGCATACACCTTTACGCCCGGGACTTACGCTTTTGCACCCAGGACTTACGCTTTTGCACCCGGGACTTACGCCCCAAATTCTAGGGCGTATGCCATATGGATCTACGTTTTTCTTTTACGCCCCGAAGCATTTTTGGTACGCCCTGCCCTGAAACTCATCCCGAAAATGCCTCTGAAAACACTAGAAAGGGGTATAAGTATTAGTAATCGTGAATCAAGCCTCAACTTTACGCTTGGCGATGGTTGTTGGTAGGGGTGGGCATGGTGCGGTATCATAAGGTATTTGAAACTTCGGTACTGTAATTTCGATTTTCGGTTTCTAAAAATACTATATCATTACCATATCAAATTAATTCGATATGGTACGGTATTTTTAAGTTCGATTCGATATTTTGCGGTACGGTAAATCGGTACCATAATTTGTTCGACTTCGATTTACATATACTCATTTCATAAAAAATTATGATTTCGGCTATTCAAGAAACGTCTCAATTATATCGTACTAACACCTTACACATAGAAAAATATTCAAAATTAAAAAAAGTACAAACAATCTTCTTTCATAAATTAATTACAAAAAAAGACATCTAAATCAAGATAGAATGGTCATAGATAATTGGAAATGGTGGTTCGAAGTAAAAGTAGTAAGATTGGTCGTTGAACGTGATTAGCAATGATATTGTATGATGGAGAACGTTGATTATTAAAAAGTCACTTTACAGGAAATCTAAATGAACAATGTATTAATACATTTAAAATTGTACAAGATTTGAATAATTCAAACATATTAAGAGCAATTAAGTAAACGTGAAAAACAAAGAAAAAAAAAACATCAAATGCACTTGTCGAACAAGATCTAAACAATTCATACGATATGAAATTGTGAAAAACAAAAAGTTGGCTCATCATTAGTTACTTGTTCAAAATGCAATTGATATCTTAAACTATGTATCTTTCCAAAATCCATAGAAGTATAATGAAAGGTCACGATACAATCAAGCCATACTTGTGTTAAAAATAGACCGATTGATTGACTAATTGACTCTGAGAAGGACTTACTTTTGGGGTCCTACGCACGCGATGGAAAAAGATTTGTAGAATTAAATGTCTGAAAGAGATAAGAAAATTAGTTTTTTTTTTTTAATTTATGTTTTAGAATTGTGATATAAAACTTCAACAAGCACATTCAATTATTTCTAGAATATAACTTCTTTTTATTTTTATTTTTTTATTTTGCTAGTGCAAGTACTTCTTTCGATTATTTTATCTGTCTAAATTGTCAAGTTGTTTAATCAGTTTCAAAATGAATATCATTTTATGTATTAAGCTTTTCATTTTAACTTAAATAATGATTTATGTACAGAAATTTCTCGAGCCTGTTTCAAAAGTCTTACTCTATTCTTAAATTTTATGGCCAATCATTTTTTTTTTCGGGACAAAAAAAGTATGACAATTTTTTTTTTTTTAAATACAATTACTTCAACAACTCGGGCCTTCCACAAAGATATTCAATGAACTAAAGTGAATTTCTTATTTAATGTTCACAATTAGTGACCAGCACATTTTCTTCCCTTGTGCAAAAGTAACTCCCTCCGTCCCAATCTAATTCTCGTTCTTTCTTTTTTTTTTGTCAAAGAATATCTCTCTATATTTAGTAATTTGATAATTCAAACATTCTACATAACGAGTTTATAACTATAAGATTCAATAGATATTTTAGTACATTATACACATCTTTAATTTAAAATTATAAGATTCAAAAGTCTCTTTTTATTTCTAAATTCCGTGCTTAGTCGAACTAAGACAACTGTGACTCTGAAGGAGTACTATCCAATGGACTTGTTTTGCACGTGCTAATTATAGCATAATAATATCGTTTTTATCAGTATTTATGGCATAAAAGCTTTTGATGAATTATTGTGATGTCCTTGTTTAGTCACGACAAACAACACATATGCCTAGACATAGAGGTGGCAATCGGTTTGGCCTTATCGGTTTTAACCGGTAACCGGACCGGTTAAACCGGAATCGGAAACCGGTTCCGGTTAACCGTTTAATGGTTTACCGGTCCGGTTCCAATATTTTGGAAACCCAAACCGGTTAAACCGGTAAAATCGGAACCGGACCGGTTTAACCGGTAAAAAAAAAAAAAAAAAACTAAAGTATATAAGTAAGTATATATAGTATATAGTACATATATATAAGTATATATAGTATATATAATATATATATTAAGTTATACACATATATAAGTATATATAGTATATTAAGTATATATAGTAGATATGTATATATAGTATATATATTAAGTTATACATATATATAAGTATATATAGTATATAATACATATATATACACATATATAGTCTATATATTAAGTTATACATATATTTAGTATATATATTAAGTTATACATATATATACATATATATAGTATATATATTAAGTTATACATATATTTAGTATATATATACATATATATATATATATATATATATATATATATATATATATATATATATATATATATATATTAAGTTATACATATATATAAGTATATGTAAGTTATACATATATATGTATACAAAAAGCACTATTCTGTATTGCTGACTTGCTGTTAGGCTGTTAGTCAGTAAATATTTAAACTTTAATTATAAAGTTGTATAACATATGAAAATATAGCTACAATATACAAATAAATACTATAATATATATATATATATATATATATATATATATATATATATATATATATAATACAAAAAACAAAAAAAAAATAGATTTTAACCACTTTAAACCGGACCGGTTCCGGTTTGAAGTTTAAAACCGGTAAATCGGAACCGGCCGATTCCTTAACCGGTTCCATAACCGGTTCCGGTTGGAACCGGTTGCCACCTTTACCTAGACATCACAAACACCCATTTTTTTCCTGAATACCTCGTTGCCTTTTTAAAATTGGCACGATTATTACTTGCACACCTAACTTTTCGTAGTCTCAATTACCTCATATTTTTGGCTACTTGATAGGTCGAACGCTTAACCAATATCAACTAATGGAGGCCTACAACTACAACATAAAACTTTTGTGAGCGTAGCATATCTTAAAAAATAAAACATAGTTTTATATTTTAAATTTTCTTAAATATTGGAGCACCTTTTTCTAGCCAATTCCGTCAAAACTTATTTATTTGACTAAAAGTAGTAATTAATGTTCCTGCCAAACTTTTAGACCCGTAATTATAGTTTAGAGGGATCGCTAACTAGACATAGTTTAAGTATAAAATTATAAAAATATAATAGTTGCACCTGAAAGTTATAGTTATGAATATAAAACTAATAAAAACGCGATAGTTTAGAGGATTTTGATCTATTATCTCAATAAAAAAAGTATAGTTAAAACAAACATTTAAAAGAAAATACAAAAAGAATATCCACTACTGTAAATTCATTATCTTAACTGAAAATATTAAAGTTTTTGTCAGAATTTTTAGAGATTGGACTCGAAAGAGAGAAAATGCACGGCTGAAATAAATAGTCGTTATATCTAAAGTTATAAATAGGAAAATATATAATGGAACTCCATTATTGGCCCACATTTGTTTTTGTTATCCTCAAAAAGCATGCATGATTACATGGAGTTCTGTATATTGATTCATGAAATCAACTCAAGGTCAAATTTAATCAATATATATAGATTGGTCCAAAGATCAAATTAAAGGTAAAGTTTGCTTTTTTCGGACAAAATTTTCATAGTTAGTCTGTCATAAGACAACTTAAAAGGCTATGGAAAGTTCAAGATATTATTCAATATAATATGATTTTATCTTTTGGAAAATCCTTCAACAAGTCAAACTCAATACGTTATACAGGCATCTTGTTATCATCTAAAAAATATAATTTATGTGTGATAGGAGTAGATAGATTGTTTGCTATTAAGCCAAAAATCTATGCTGCATATGTTAATTTAGATCCGCATGTTGGATTTTAGATAGATAGTAACAGATCAAAGAGATTTCTTGGAAGTTTAACACGTGACATATTTTAAATTACAAATACTTTTATGAAAATGAAATTTTTGGTTGTGTTCTTAGATGCACCCAATAGGTCTGGTGGACTCCTAGTTGGATTTGGGACCACTCAAGAAACTCATATGTGGTGGTGCCTGTGTCTCTTATCTTTAAAAACAAGTTCTCAAATTTATGAGTTATTACAACGATTTAACGTTATTATGTAATAATAACTGAATTTGCAGCAGAATACTTATAAATATTTAGTAGATTTTTTAATATAAATATCAGTATTAAAAATTGAGGTTTTTTCCACCGACATTTAGTGAGAAATTTATGTTATAAAAATGATTTTTCCATCTCATTCTCACCGAACTAGTTTACTGGAAAAATGCATAGTGGAATAAAAATTCTCATTAAAACGTTGGAAAATTCCATAACTTTTCCGTGTGAAAACACTAATATTTAAATTTTTCTCATCATTCGGTGAGAAATAGCCACTTAACATTTTTCAGTGAGAAATCAGTGAGAAAATAGAGATTTTTTAGTAGTGTACATAATCCGGGCAAAATTTATTAGATTCATGTGAACTCATAAGCTTCTATTTGACGACAATGCATTCCTTCATAATCTTTTTCTTGGTGATGAGATTTTAAATTTTATACATTGAAAGAGAAGTATTAATAATTTTGTTGGAGGAAACAAAGAGATGGAGATTAATTTTATTCTTGATAAGTATTAATACCCTCGGGGGCAGTTGATATCATTTTTATAACCGAATGAGTACATACTTATTTATAATTGGAAAGAATCAGATAAAAGAAATTCAATTAATTTAAGCAAATATACTTACTAATAATAAAGAGACAATAAAAAAATTGAAACTAAATTTAATATTTAGTTCTTTCTTTCATTTAATGCATGTTAGTATTTTCAAAGTTTGTTTCTGGGGTCTTAAAGAGTAAGATGCATCTTGGGTTTAATGTGTAGCGTGAATTTTTAAATATTATAAAATATAATTAGTGTAATATATGCTTTAAGTTAAATCTATAATAAATAATCTCTTGGCAAATATAACTTGATATTTTGGATTACGAAAAGTTTTATGAAAATGGAATTTTTGGCTATGTTCTTAGAGGACGAGAATTGCCAGCTGGCTTTGGGACCAATTAGAAAATGATACCTGGGGTTACGCTAGCTAGTATTAATAAGAGAGAATGGATGTGCATCAGGTCAAAGTGAATGGACCGAAAAGCTCTCCCTCTCAATGATACTTCCTCCCTCGGTGTCATAATAAGTGTCACTTAATTAAAAAAAATTATCCTATAATAAATGTAATCTTAGAAAATCAAAATATGACTAGTATTTTATAACTCTATCCTTAGATACTAAATACAAATTAAAATAAATCTAAATGATAATTGAGAAAGTCATATAGTAACTTAATAGTGTTAAATTCTCAATGTCAAAAGGAATGCCACTTTATGCATGCTCAAATTATGAGAAAAAATTAATTTATTTATTATATAAGAATAATTGAGTAAACTTTATATTGTATTATTAATTTTTTAATATGTATATTTTGTATTAAAGTGATATTTATTATGAGACGAACGGAGTAATTTTGAAATTACTCTGTCAGGCAAAACGCTGCGCCTGGGCCTTTCTTTGGGGGAAAACTGAACTTGCAGGACCACTTGACTGTCCTTTCCTATGACCCGTCGCCTTTTAATGTTAAGTTGTCAAGTGGCAAACGTGTATAGGCACAAAATCTATGGTCCCATGGAGATGGAAAATTGCTTCTGTCGTACTTTTATTTGCTTAAATTCTAATTATACCCTTATTTGGTATACAATATAGGGCTAGTCATAAATACTGAAAATTGAAAAATCGAACTGAAATTTTAACAAATCGAATCGAACTGAATTAGTTTGTTTCGATGTTTGGTGTCCATTATCAAAAAACTGACACCGAAATGGCTGAATTGAAGTTTGATAAAATCGAACCGAAAAATCAAACGCGCACCAAAATTTAATGCATTACCCAAAAAATTAAAATAGTCCACAACCATTAAGTTTAAAGCAAAAAAAAAAAAACCCAATTGTAATAAGTCTGTATCTCTAATTTTCCATTTCAATTGAAAAAAATCAAATATCCTTAATCAAGAAAGGTAACTAGCATGTCTCTTTAGGATCAATGTATGTCCTTTATGTGTTTTCTTAATTATTCTTACGGTATGTATATAACACCTAATAATCCTATATCATGATTATAGTTTTCTGTTCTTGTGTATCCTGTTTGTTTGATTTTGATTTCAATTTATCAGTTTTATGTTTTATTGCTTTTGAGAATATGAATTAGTGTCAATGGAATCACTTCTAATATTATACTAAAAAAATCGAATTGAAAAAACCGAAATCGAAAGAACCGAACCGAATTAAATTGGTTCGGTGTTTGGTGTCCACCTTCAAAAAACCGAACCAGAAATAGCTAAATTGAAATTTAACAAAACCGAACTGAAAAACTGAACGCCCACCCCTAATACAATATCTTATAGTTGTAGGACAAAAGTTTTGTTGGGCTATACATATTTTAGGTATTAATAATTGATTCACCAAATATATAATTTGTTAAAGAAGTGGCACACTGATCAATTAAGTAACAACTCCAAGTTGAAGCGACGAAGGTGAAAACATCGTAATCCCTTTATTTATGTGTCGCATAGCAGTACGAGGAAATATTCTAATATTTAATATTCCACCAAAAATACCTAGATTAGTTTTAAAGCTTGACAGAAGCTGATGCATTAATTTTTTTTAATTAAAACTATCATAGTGAAATTATAAACTAAGGATCGAATGCTTAATTTGTACTACATTTATCCCATTGTATATGCCATAATTGCCATAAGGAGATTTTTCACAATAATTTCATTATGACTTTTAATAATTTTCATCAGAAAGGTTATGGAATTTGAAGTTTGATTTTTTTTTAAAAAAAATTAAATAGCTTGACCCAATGAGAGGCGATAGTGCTTTTATAACTTAATGTTGTACTTAATTATTTGTCACACTCATAAATTAATAATTACTATCTAGATATTTATCATATTGTAAAATATTATATAGAGATATTTTAATCTTTCTAATAGCATCACTTTTGAATTTCAGCCTAATTAACATCCTTATTGTGTTACATTGAATAATCAAGGAAAGATACCTTTAAGACGAATTATAGTCACCATGCTGTGCAAAATGCTCACTTTTATATTAACCATGTTTGGAACATACAAATTTAGTGTTCGAGTAATTGCCATTAGAAACGTTGAAGAATTAAGATGTAGTATTATTTAAAATAAGATTGAAAAGAAATATTAAAAAAATTTGAGGATGCTCATAATTGTACCCACTGTAGCCGTGAAATGATAGGATTAAGTCACTTTATCACTTCTAAGTATTTTCAAATTATGCTTAGGGGTTAGTAAATGTTGATCATATTATAATAAATGAACCATTTTCAATATATTAACTTTCTCTTTAAAAATTTTAAGGTAGACAAAAAAGATTTAGTTGAAAGTTTCAAATAGTGTATGATAAAAAAAAAATATTTTGTTCATGTTGAGCCGGGCAAGGCCGTTCTATCATTACTAGTCTCTAATAAATCATGTTGAATCTTATCTTTGACATTTTGGATTTGATTGGTTGGGGGAGAGACGAAATGATTTAATGGATATATTTTTGTGAAAGATAGATGTTTAGTTTATCGAATTAAAAGTAAGGTATATGAGCATAATATAAAGTAGGGGTTTGATTTAAATTTTATGATTTGGGATTATTTAACATTGTTTTTCTTAAAAACAATTGTGAAAGATTTTTTTTGGAGAAGGATAAATATGTCATTTTATTATTTGTATCAGGATTAGCAATTATTATTGTGATGGTTATCTTACATTGATTGTGGTATCAAAAATAATTCCGAATCAATAATGATATAAACAATCTCTGGATTATTAATAATGAGATAATAATAGAAAAACGAACATAAGTATAGAGTTCTTCATTAGTTCATAAATCAATTGTATCCTATTACTGATAAATATTAGAATAAGCGATATTCATTGGACTGAGAGCCACCCCTCGAGTAAAGCTTTCCATGGCCATCGACGAAACTGTAACGACCCAACCCGCTAGTGATATTGTTTGCTTTGGGCCTAGGACCGCACAACTTTAAAATGCGTTACTATGAAGTAAGACCCGCTTACTTATATATCCAACATTTCTTCTATTTTTTTGCCCATGTAAAAACTTTTCTCCTAAGCTAGGGCGTCATAATTTTCTTTGCAAAAAATAAAAATAAAAGAACGACTCCAAGTTTGCTTGCCGAGCGACATAGAAGAATTTTCTGAAGTCGAGAGAAAAGTTATTGCCAATTGACCTAAGTGAAAAGCAAAATATTTGTTAAAACGCTCAGTTGTAGTATCATCATGACTCTAGGCTACGGGTTCTTATTTTGGTAGACATCATCCGAAGGCCGCGTCTGCTTTTGAGAATCTAAATATACTCTCTGAAATAGCTGCATTCATTCCGTTATCACAGGGACATAGCCATATATTACGAGATTAGGCCGATCAGAGAATGCCAATTATTAATTAATAATAAAAGAGGTATAGAATCTTTGCCCAAGCCGTGTGCAATAGCAATGTCAAATCAAATACAACGAACAGTGGGGTCTTGAATGATGCCTTTGCTGAATCTTGAAAATTCTATACTTTTCAACTAGTCCTAGTCAGTGGCAGAGCCATAATTTTTATTCAGAATGTTCGAAAAAAAAATTAAATATACACTGTAATTTTTTACTGACGGTATTCAAAAGTTAAAATATGCACATAAATACAAAAAAACTATTTTATATATACACTGTAATTTTTTACGAAGAGTGTTCGGATGCATACCCTTTACACGTAGATTCGCCCCTGCTGCTGGTCCCGGTAATTATCTCACTGCAATAATGTGCATGCATGTTTTGACGATGCCACCTACAAGGTAGGAGTACTCCTACAACACGCCCTTATCTATCTCAAAGTTTATCTCGAGATTATAATTGCTTAACCGTCCAACCTATCAGACTTAATATAAAAAATTTAGGTTATTCGTTATAACATATTAAAATATACGTACTGATGCTATAAAAAAAATTGCGCTTCTGTAATAAATAATTTGCAATAGATTTATACAATGTTATCCTCCATCGACCATACATGTCATGTGATGTATTTAATAAAATCACGTTCAAGAAACCCGCTTTAGGAACAACTTAAACATTATGGAGGTCTGTATATGTTTGAAATACTTAAAATTGGTATAAATATCCGGCACGACGTTTTTTTGGATTTAACTTGCAATCAACATCTAAAGCCGGTTGACATGCGTGACTAATTCAAATTCGCATCAAATAAATTTACTAGGGTGTAAAGCTTTTTTTTTCTTATTGATTTTTTTTCATTACAGATTTACTAGAAAGTAAAGCCTTCCCTACCGAAAATTTTACAAAATTTACTAGAAAGTAAAACATTTCCTGTCAAAAATCTCCATTAGTAACATTCAAATAATCTGAGATGCTTTGATTAAAGATGGGAGGATCACAACTCCTACTACATCCCTCGATAGTCAAACATGTAAATCAGTGCACGCTTTCTGCAAGTCAATGTATAGATTATGGTTACAATTACACGTGGTTCGTGTGTTTGCTAATTTTATATTTTTTTTAGTTAAAATCATAACTTTGCCACTGCTTTAGCTTAGTTTCTTCAAAATAGTTACATGAACATGTAAAAATTTGTTGTATACGGAGGTACATCCAAAATTTTAAATTAGTTGATGTGATGTACCATACCATTTAGGAAAAAATTTCACGGATGGATATATATTTAATTTTTATTTTAATGCAGTAAAATTATTAAACTATTTTTTCAAAACTCACTAACTTTACCTAAGTATCAACAAGTCACTAATATTTTTCTAACAAAAAAATCACTTAATTTCGCTTAAATACTGTAGAACTATTTTTGTTGTATTCCTTATCGAGCTAGTGGCTTGATACAAAGGCAAAATTGAGTGACATTTTATTTTCGTTAGAAATATTGTTCAGTGACTTTCTTTGATATATTAGATAAAGTTGAGTGACTTTTTCATTAAAAAAATAATTTAATAATTTGTAACAAAGTAAAAATTAAGTAACCATCGGTGTAATTAACCGTACCTCTTATCACTGCTCTAGTATTGCTATATCTAAAATATGAACTTTAAACGATTATATATCTTTCAAATAATTACTTATTTACGTATTATACTTTATTTTTGAGTAGAAGAGAAAGAGAGCATCTAGTTATTCTAGGCAAATACCAGAAGTCCGGCTCAAAAACCAAATAATACATATACTAAGTACTAATGCTAATAAAAAGAATGGAAATAGTGCTAGAATCATATTTCTACTGCAACCAAAAAAGTTTATCTCAATTTCTATTAAAAAATCAATAGAATTTATCTCAATTTCTATTAAAAAATCAATAGAATCTTCTTTGAAAAAAAAGAAAGAAAAGGAATTAGGTAATGTCTCCAAGTTTCATATATAGGATGTTAGACCACACGATTAAAAGAATCCGAATTTCTCACGATTCTGTTGGAAATTGGCTTGTTGAAGACGTATTCAACAAATCTTTTATCACGCTTTATCTTGCTTAAAAATATATAATATGTGTTTTTCAAGTACATATAATATGTATGAAAAAAAAAATCTGACTGTCCTTGTAAAACCACAGAAAAAAAAAGCCTATATTTTTAGGCCACACCAATGATAGATTGGTCCCAAGACTTTTATATACGATCACATCAAATAATTTTTGGTTCTGTTTTTTATCTTTCCAAAAAGACAAATTATTAGGCTGTCCATTTAAAAAATACATTCAGGTAATTCATGCCCATCCTTGACCAAAGATCGTTAAAGACAAAAGAAAAATAGTATGCCTAGAAATATTATAGAAACAATGTGTGGTTAAAAATATAGATGTGCTTAAATGGTCCCCTATTGAAATAGCGAATTTATGTAGTGCAAGAGCGATATGTAGCACCGCGATGCATTTAGTGATCAAGATTCTTATCGGTGTAACATATTGCCAAATTGAAAAACCATTGCTAATGCTTCGTGTGACATCTTATAATTTGTCATGAAAAGGAAAAATACTTCAATAAACTTTTATATGTAAGATATTATTGTGTGCTTGTATATGCACATGTTATGTCTATTGCTCTTTTCTAAAAAATTCCCGTCGTCCTCGGCTTCCTCTCATTCCATTCGAGCTAAATTATATCCACCCTCGAGGTAGAGTTCGTTTTGTAATAGCAGCTCCGTTGGGCTTTTACAGAGCTTGGCCTTTGCTTTCGCATTGACTCACCATTTGGTGATTTGGTTCGTAGCAGCTCAAGTATATCCAGGAGGTCCTTTTATACGTTACTTGCTAGTCCCATGTTATCTTTAGAAGAGTAATATCATGAATAAACTTTTAATTACAAAATAAATATGAATTAGTGATGGACATCTTTTATCATAAACAACAAATATCTGTTACTATTCCTATTTAACGAGGGGTTATTCATTATTGGCCACACATCCCAGCAACATGCATGGTTTTTGAGTTAGTTTTGTATTTATGTCATAACATGAGCCTGAATATCTTTGATTTTGTGTCTAATAATATAAAATGATATAAAACTGTCATTGCTCTATAGTGACGACAATTTTACCAAGAATAGTTGTGGTGGGATGGATAATTTTCTTCCACCCTTAATGAGAGATTTGGGGTTTAAGCCTCAGGAATGAAAAAAATCTTGCTAGGGAGCGCTTCGCTTCCCCTTAATAGGCATTAAACATCGCAAATTTGGATTAGTCGAAGCCCAACTGGGTGCCAGACGCAAGTTGGGAAACAAAGAAAGAAAAGTTAGCGAATTCAAGTGAAGTGAATCCAACATTATATTAGCAGCTCCGGAAAACATTTACTCCTTTTTCTTCATTCTAACGTCCGTTCTTGACTATTTTTAGGTGGTCAGTTGCCATTGTGATAAACATATATTTTCTGCTGACCCCAGAAATAAAGTGACCAGTTTTCTGTTCTCACACGGAGAATGGAGAAAATCAAGTAGTATTACCCACAATTGCTATGTTGCTCGGATTCTTCAAAAAAGTCGACGGCTCCATGTCGGATACTTAAAAGTAGTGCATTTTTACGGATCCGACATGTGTGCGATAATTTTGGCGAGTCCGCATTTCTTCTACAACAAATCATTTTGTTCCTCTTATTGCTGTTTGAGTCTCAGTTTGATCCATCCTCAGCAACTTTGCTAATCCGACATTCTTGGATCATAATGATCATCAAGAAGTATGTTCGGTGGTTTAATGTCACAATGAATGATCTGTGTGCTAAACTCATTGAGCAAATAGAATAGCCCTCTTGCTCTCTCGAGAGCCACTTGAGTCCTCTGGCATGTCAATTTCAAGCCCTCCGGTTCCATGTCAATTTTCAGATCACCAAAAAGGAAATTTGCTTATGTCTCATTATTCAAGAATTCATAGACAAGCAATCGATAAGGACTGTCATCACAAAATCCGACTAAACGGATGATATTCTTGCAAGTTCATTTCTTGAACCGTTTTGTGGATTTTGATAGATCTTTGTATGAAAAAGTATCTCAAAGTTTGATACATGGACCTTCCATTTCCATCAAACCTCGATATGTTGTTACGATAAATGAGTAAAAATCTCACACAAAGTACTCCAAGAAGTAAGCAACAAAAACAGAACTACCTAAGCTAAGAACACTGATATTAATAAGGATGATAGTATCTTGCACGAAATACAGTATGCAACTTTTATAATCATCCTCTGGATCAACTAAAGAAAATGCTCGCGGGCATTGACAATCCGGTATTTTGTCTATGTTAACTCTCCAAATTCTGCTATGTCCACAAACTCCACTGCCTTTACTAGTAAATCCATAACAGATATTATCTAGAAATTGGCCAAGCAGCAGACCAAATCTCATCACCTTTAGGCTTTAGGCTTTTTTGTGTGCTGATACAAAGTACTCAATCAAAATTGAGCGTTGCTCGGTGCTGAAACCTTGTTGATAGTCCTATTTCACCCTTTTAAAGAACAACCTCGAAGTCTTAAAAAATGTCGTCAGGCGCATGTTGGACTATCCAAAATTAGTGCAATTTTTTAAGGATCCGACACGGGGGCGACAATATTTTTTGGGAGTCCGTGCAATATAGTTGTTCACCTAGAACGTATAGCCCATTCATTGAATTTGAACTGGTAATTTGATGCATTAGAACCATCAATACTTCGAATCCAAAAATAATACTCATTCATATGCTCACTTGGCAAGAAAAGTAGAAATAAACCTCTTGGGGTTATACAATTTCTGTCCGAGTTAATGCATCTTGTGTTAGCATTTGAATCCCAAATCCGACCTTTGTAAGCAGGTTCCAGGAAAGATTGGAGGGTCACAGCTGGACCACTTAAATACCAACCTCCTTAGACAGAACCTACTTTCGTCGTGATGTAAGCGAAGAATAAATAGCACACATAGATTTATAGTGGTTCACCCTCAATATGAGAGCTACGTCCACGTTGCTGCTGCAGATCTTATTAAAGAAGAAATATTACAAGTGTTTACAACACTCAACCTCACAACCCCAATCCCAATTACACTCAAGAATTTTACCACAGAAAATTCTCTCAAAGACCTTCTCTTACTTAGGTCTTTCACTAAGAGTATTTCTCTTAGATTTTTTCTCTCTTTGGGATGTGTTGTCTTCTTCAATTTTTGGTGTGTTTTACAAATGATCTTGGTGTGCCTATTTATAGGAATGAATTTCCTATGATGAGGTAAGCGCTTACATCACGACTAAGATGAGGTAAGCGCTTACATCATGACTATGTGAACAAAAGAATTGACTTGTTGGTCAATTCCACACCTAACAAATCTCCCACTTGAAGACTAATTTTAATTTGTCTTCACACTTTGATCGAAGCAGCAGCTCTTTCCTAGTTTCATACTTCGTGCAGGCCAACTGAAGCTGAGCATAGCTTCAGTTTGTCTATCGTCACTGCCTTTGTCAGCATGTCTGCTGGATTCTGACTCCCTGCGATTTTCTCAAGCACTAGCGCTCCATCTTCCAAAGCTGATCTAATGAAATGGTACCGGAGTTGTATGTGCTTCGTTCGAGCATGGTAGACCGGGTTCTTTGCCAAATGAATGGCACTTTGGCTATCACAATATAGCACACTTCCCTCGTGGTCCTGATCCAATTCCCGCAGAAAAGATTGTAGCCACATCATTTCCTTTGTGGCCTCCGTCACAGCAACGTACTCAGCCTCACAGCTAGAGAGAGCTACTATCTTTTGCAATTTGGAAACCCAAGAGATTGTAGTACCTCCGAAGGTGTAAACATACCCGGATGTGCTCTTTCTGCTATCAATATCACCACCGTTGTCAGCATCAACATACCCTTGCAATCCTGTTTTTGATTTTCGGAAATACAGAGCTGAACTCGAGCTGCCTTTCAGATATCTGAATATCCACTTCACAGCCTCCCAGTGTTGCTTTCCCGGATTGCTCATAAATCGGCTGACAACTCCCACTGCATGTGCAATGTATGGCCTTGTACATATCATTGCATACATACCAATTGCAGATGCATAAGGTATCTTGTCCATCTGCTTCTTCTCATCCTCGGTTGTCGGCGACTGATCCTTTGACAACCGAAAGTGTCCAGCCATGGGAGTGCTGACTGGTTTGGTTCAATTGGGTTCTTCCTTTATCTGATAAACCCATTTATTTTGCAATGCCTTCTTATCCTTTGGCAACTCGGCTAACTTCCATGTATGATTTGCCGATAGTGAATCCATCTCATTTTTCATTGCCAGCTCCCACTTAGTCGATTCATCGACTTGCATTGCTTCTTCATAACATTCCGGCTCCCCTCTATCAGTGAGGAGAATGTAGTTGAGGGATGGAGAGTACCTGTGAATCGGCTTTTTGATTCTAGATGATCTACGCAGTTCTGTGATTGGCGTCTGTTGATTTGTTTCAGAATCAACACTTTCATCAGCACCTTATCGGATTGTTTGTTCCTCTGCCTCGGTTGTACCTGGCTGCGGATCAGGTGTCGAAAAGTCCCTCAAATCGACTATTTCCGATTCCTTGTCCTGACATTCTGAATTCTTTTGCAGCTTGTCTTTATACAGTACCTCTTCGTTGAAGACAACATTCCTGCTTCGGATGATCTTCCGATTTTGTTCATCCCAAAATCGGTAACCAAGCTCGGTGTCACCATAGCCAATAAAGTAACAGTTCTTTGATTTTGGATCAAGCTTGCTTCTAGCCGTATCATCATTATGAACATATGATAAGCAGCCAAACACTTTCAGAAATGAAAGATTTACCTTCTTGCCACTCCAGACTTCTTCTGGAATTCTGAAATCCAAGGGAACTGACGGTCCTCGGTTAATTAAGAAGGCCGCGGTATTGACTGCATCTGCCCAGAATGTCTTGGGCAGTCCAGAGTGTATCCTCATACTCCGAGCACGCTCGTTCAGCGTTC
This sequence comes from Lycium barbarum, assembly GCF_019175385.1. Taxonomy (NCBI): domain Eukaryota; kingdom Viridiplantae; phylum Streptophyta; class Magnoliopsida; order Solanales; family Solanaceae; genus Lycium; species Lycium barbarum. The sequence goes on along the minus strand of NC_083338.1, from coordinate 5,995,130 downwards.
GGTTCATTCTTTCAGCTACTCCATTTTGTTGTGGTGTTCCAGGAATAGTCTTCATCATCTTGATCCCATTATCGGCACAGTACCGTTTGAAATCACCATCAATGTATTCTCCGCCGTTGTCGGACCTCAAACACTTCAACTTGAGGTTTGTTTCATTCTCGACCATGGCTTTCCATCTTTTGAATACACTAAATACATCAGATTTATTTTTCATAAAATAAACCCATACCTTCCTGGTTGAATCATCAATGAAGGTCACGTAGTAGTGTGATCCTCCAAGAGAGGGGACAGTGGTAGGTCCCCACACATCTGTGTGCACCAATTCCAGCTTCTCGACCTTCAACTCCCTGCCTGCATTTGAGAAGCTTACTCGCTTTTGTTTTCCGAGAATGCAGCTCTCACACGTATGAAGGTCCACCGTCTTCAGCTCTGGAATTAAGCCATTTGTCACCAACAGCTTCATCCCCTTTTGGCTGATATGTCCCAGCCGACAATGCCACAAATCTGTCTTCTTTGTGTTGTCAACCACAACAACAGTATCACGACAGCTAGTTGTCATGTAGAGAGTGTGAATCTTCTTTCCTCGGCCAACTACCATAGCACCTTTCACCACCTTCCAAGACCCATTACTAAAGTTGAGATCATATCCCTCATCATCAAGCTGACCTACTGAGATCAGGTTTCGCATCAGCTTTGGAACATGTCTAACTTTTGTAATCTTCCACGAGGATCCATTTGACATCTTCAAATTAATGTCTCCCGTGCCAACAACGTCTAGAGGCTCTCCATCGGCTAAATAAACTTTGCCGAAATTCCCAGCCACATAGTTTGTCATTATATCATGATGTGGGGTGGTATGAAAGGACGCTCCTGAATCAAGCACCCAAGAGTCTATCGGGCTGTCAACTGATAGCAACAACGCATCGCCAATGTCTTCCGTAGCAGCGTTGATTCCAGCCTCCTTGTTGTCCTCCTTCTTTGGCGCCCTGCAGTTCTTCTTGAAGTGACCTGGTTTTCCACAGTTCCAACACTCAAATGTTCGTCCTGGTCTGGATTGACCCCTGCCATTCCTTGACTTCGATCTGCCCCTATTTCGGTTGTCGTTTCTATCAAAATTTCTGCTTCTGTTTTCAATGTTAAGAGCAGAGCTCGTCGATGCCTCTCCAGAATCTGTCCTGCGCACCTCCTCGGCAAGGATACAATCCCTAACATCGTTGAACTTTAGTTTGTCACTGCCGACAAAATTACTAACCGCTGCTCTCATTGGCTCCCAGCTATTTGGTAGGGATGCCAACAAAATTAGAGCTTGTACTTCATTATTGAAATCAATTTTTACCGATGACAATTGATTTACAATGGTATTGAATTCATTTATGTGTGCAACAACATGAGCATTTTCCATCATCTTTAGATGAAATAGTTTCTTCATGAGAAATACCTTATTATTTGCCGAAGGTTTCTCATACATGTGAGACAATACCTTCATCATATCTGCGGTGGTCTTCTCCTTTTCCACGTTGTGAGCAACGTTCTTTGACAGCGTTAGCCGAATGACTCCCAGAACTTGTCTGTCGAGGAGATCCCAATCTGCTTGCTTCATCTCCTCTGGTTTCGGACTTAGAGGTTCATGAAGCTTTCTGCCATATAAATAATCTTCAATTTGCATTCTCCAGAATGCAAAATCTGTACCATCGAATTTACCGATGCCGTGCGTCGTACCATCTTCGCCTCCCATCGTTTCTAAATCACAACACAACCTGTTGCTCTGATACCAGTTGTTAGGATTTGAATCCCAAATCCGACCTTTGTAAGCAGGTTCCCAGGAAAGATTGGAGGGTCACAGCTGGACCACTTAAATACTAACCTCCTTATACAGAACCTACTTACGTCGTGATGTAAGCGAAGAATAAATAGCACACACAGATTTATAGTGGTTCACCCTCAATATGAGAGCTACGTCCACGTTGCTGCTGCAGATCTTATTAAAGAAGAAATATTACAAGTGTTTACAACACTCAACCTCACAACCCCAATCCCAATTACACTCAAGAATTTTACCACAGAAAATTCTCTCAAAGACCTTCTCTTACTTAGGTCTTTCACTAAGAATATTTCTCTTAGATTTTTTCTCTCTTTGGGATGTGTTGTCTTCTTCAATTTTTGGTGTGTTTTACAAATGATCTTGGTGTGCCTATTTATAGGAATGAATTTCCTATGATGAGGTAAGCGCTTACATCACGACTAAGATGAGGTAAGCGCTTACATCATGACTATGTGAACAAAAGAATTGACTTGTTGGTCAATTCCACACCTAACATCTTGTTTTGTAAAATCAATTATGATGCCACAATTTATCTTATTGCTTCCTACTTTGGCTGTTGCTACAAGTTAATAGCTTACCTCAACACTTTTCTATAACACTGCAATTAAAATGCATGGCAACTTATACTCATCTCCTCAAATCTCAAGGAAGCATTTTAAAAGCATATCAGTTATTGCTTGATAAATTTCACTCTCCTGTTATCATTCATTATTTCATTTAACAAGGGGCATTTTTAGTTCATAAAACAGTAAAATCAAAATAAAGATATACAACTATCTGCGTACAATTGATAAGTGAACCATTCGAAATAAAGGGAAGAACTGCTTCATGTATAGTACATCACTAGTTTCTGGGTAAGTGCGTTACACGTATATTGCATGTTAATTGATACAAAAATTGTAGACATTCAAAAAATACATATTGAACCAAAAAGTAGGAATTAAACTATGCAAAAGTGCAAGTTTGCAAGAATAATAGATGTTTATCTTATTTATTAGTAGCAGCGTAATACGTATATTAGAAATAATTGGTTATGTGTCTGATTGAATAATTAAATAAAGGTAGATACTAGTTACAATTATGTAACTTTATATTGTTAAGGCGCATACACATAATTCTATTTCGTAGACGGTTCTGGTGTATGTTCTGTATTTCAATTACCTTGTTTTGACCAAAAACATTTGTGGAAATTCATATTTTTTTATCATCATGCAATAAACAGTTGTCAATGCGGGAAAATAGGTCGTCACAGACTACTATTATTTAGGATACTAGTATTCATACTCGCGTGATGCGCAGCCAGTATCAAATGAAACTAATCATAGAAAATTATTATCTTATTTGTTTAACATTTAAAATTATTTAATTTGTCAAATATTAAAAATGACTACTTATTAACATCATGAGTAATGTAAAACTTAAATAAAATTTTATTGAAAATTAGTTGATGCGGGAATAATATTAAATTATAGTTTTACTTATTTGAGCACATTGAATTATATTAATTTAACAAACTGTAATCAGATTTATTTGAGCACATAAATCATATCGATTTAACAAAATTATAATTATGATTGTTTTAATGCAATAAACTCGATGTCAAATTCTCTATAAAGTTAGGGAAAAAAAAAATCAAATCATCCTCGAATTACCTGAACAGTTCTTTCGCTTCTCTCACAATGTACTACACCACGATTTCAATAATATACATTACACATCAAAGCCAAAAACTTTATCATATTTACATAAATACACCAAACAAAAATAACATTAATGCCCCCTCCTGAACTTTTAATTTATATTTACACCTTTATTCCTTTGCTCGAAATTCTTTCATTATTTAGATTTATCAATAATTTTAGAATCGTATTTAAAAAATATTTACTTTATTTCATATGCTTATTTCTTATTTTTGTTATTTCATTACCTACTAATTAGTGTTAAACATTATAATATGACTTTTCATGAACTTCCCACTATGTATGATCTCACTGAAACTGCTCCCCATTTAATATTTTACTCCCCCTTTCAATTTATGTAAACCCATTTGATTGAACACAGAGTTTAAGAATGTAGAGAAAACTTTTAAACTTGTGGTGTTAAATGAGTCATGTAGATTTTGTGTGGTTATAAATCATTGCATAAAGATAAATTGTTTTCAAATATCCAAATATGGAAAGAGGTCTTCGTTTTTGACACAGACTAATAAGAAAATATGTTCACATAAATAGAAACAGAGGGAGTACAATATATGTATTACTATTAAGGACCTTTATTGAGAAAATAATAATCGACCTTCATAATCAAAGCAAACATGTCTAAATGCATCCATTTAAATTCCGCAGAAGATTCAATCATAACTTAAGAGAATGTGACAATGACCAATGTAGCATGTGATGCTCAGCTAACCACTTAATATATAATGTGATATTAGGTAGAAGATAATCTAGCTGGAGCTTTAAGGAGTTACCTCAAGGCATTTGCTTTCATAATCACATTTTCAGAATGTGGCATCTTGAGTCTCCAAAGCAAAGTACTACATGAATAAAGCACCTGACATTTTTGGGGCGAACTATAAATTAAAAGCAACCAACTTATAACTCATCAATCAATATAATTAAGGAAAATATAACTCTATGTTATTCCCACTTATCAGTTAATTCTGTTAGCATAGATATGCATGCAGGACAAATATTCAGCATATTTTATAATTATTTTATTCGATTCAAGAATATTTGTTTAGATGAATTCATATCTAAAGACTTTATCCTTATTGCTAGTATGACCGCATATTGGTCCGTAAGGCTTGTTTGAGTTTAAATTAATGTTTCTCGAGTATGTTAAACAGCAGGATATTCACTACATCAAAGTCATAAAGAAAGATTCACTCAAAGAAGTAAAAACAAAGAGGATAATTGATGAATATAATTAAACATACACACACTAATAAAGAAAGCCGATGAAGACAGATGCTCCTTAAACCCCCAATATTTAAGAAAATCTTGACGTTGTTAACAAAGTTTGTAACTCCATTAAGTTGATCTGATATTGTGTTACGATATATTATTCTAACACGTCGTTATACCTAGCATTAAAGCAGTAATCAGGTTAGATGAAAAGCAAACATCTAAACCCAGCTACGCAAGTGACCTGTAAGAATTATTAATCAAAACATTATAAACCAAAAAAAATAAAAAATCAATATACTTAGTGGCGATTCAATCATTTGGAGTTCTTCACTTCAACTTTAGAGAACACTAAGAGCTCCTCTCGTTCATCTTTATCCTCTTCAATTTAGTTCTTGGAGTCGACCAAGTCCATACAACAAAATATCACCTTAAACTGATGCTTACAACATCGAGAATAATACTGGGTATGAGAGGCTCATTGAGAAAAAGTTCTTCTTCTTCTTCTTCTTCTTCTTCTTCTTCTTCTTCTTCTTCTTCTACGTTCAACTTAATTTGTTGCACCAATCTTTTCTATCATCACCTGCATGGCAAAACAAAATTATTTTCTTTTGATAGAAGAAAAGTACAAATAGACATAATGGTCAATAACAAGAAGATGAGAATGAAGTCTAACATCGATTTGTATATATGTAGCCCGGTATGTATATATATATATATATATATATATATATATATATATATATATATATATATATATATATAAAAGAGGTTAAGAAGTTAAGCTTCATTCGAATTCAAATTTTATTGAAATTGAAATTCAAAATCATATAAGTTTGTTAGAAATAGTTCTTAAAAACACAATGTATATTTTGAATGGATAACTTTTTGTGATATCCTTATCTTATGATCTACATATTTGTGTTGACAAAAATATTTGGAACCGATCATATCTTTTTAAATTTAAAATGTTGACCTACGGTTTGAAATAATGATACATACGGTTAAAGCAGATGTAGGAGTCTATTTAGAACTCATCCTTTCAGCCGGGAGTTATGTATATCCCTTCCTATGAAATTCAAAAACATATTTATGATTTAAATATAGTTTTTTCTATATTTCTCGATTAGCATAATATTTCAAATATATAGTATTTCTTAGTATTTGAAAAGTAGGCTTATCTTCATTATTGATAATGATAAACTTCGTTCCCTCCAATTCAGGCTACTCTGTCCATAAGGTTACTTTTGAATATAATTTCTTCTATTTACATGTTTAAGTTCTTTAATAATTAATATTGAATTGATTAATTGTAAGGTATTACATACATAAATAATTATATCCTAAAATTGCCAAGTGACTTGTTATTAGCTTGCCACTTGGCTTAACCACATTGCTTGTACCTCTCCTATTATATATATAATAATTCTCGATTAGCATAATATTTCAAATATATAGTATTTCTTAGTATTTGAAAAGTAGGCTTATCTTCATTATTGATAATGATAAACTTCGTTCCCACCAATTCAGGCTACTCTGTCCATAAGGTTACTTTTGAATATAATTTCTTCTATTTATATGTTTAAGTTCTTTAATAATTAATATTGAATTGATTAATTGTAAGGTATTACATACATAAATAATTATGTCCTAAAATTTCCAAGTGGCTTGTTATTAGCTTGCCACTTGGCTTAACCACATTGCTTGTACCTCTCCTATTTTATATATAATAATATTCAGGCTACTCTGTACATGAGGTTACTTTTGAATATAATTTCTTATATTTATGTTTTTAAGTTCTTTAATAATTAATATTGAATTGATTAATTGTAAGGTATTACATACATAAATAATTATGTCCTAAAATTGCCAAGTGTCTTGTTATTAGCTTGCCACTTGGCTTAACCACATTGCTTGTACATCTCCTATTATATATATATATATATATATATATATATATATATGGATATGGACAAATAATCTTGTTAACATAGAAATTCCTAAATAAGCAGGGACATTTGAGATATGAAGCTTGTCAGCGGCAGAGTTAGCCCTTTGGGCGTAGGTTCGGCCGAATGCAGTAGCTTTGGTCCGAACCATATTTTATTAATTTTTTGTTAATAAATACAAATTATTAATTTAAAACTCAGTAACTTTAAAAATTAGAATCCCAAACCCACAAACGTCAAATTTTGGCTCCACCTCTGAAGCTTCTTGGTTACTAAGTTTTAAATATATACATTGTTCGAAAGTACAACTTAAAAGAAAGATGAACATCTAAAAGAGAAAAAGATAAGGGAAGGATAAATTATTAAAATTGAAATCGTGCTTCAGGTTCCTTGAATTTACGATCATTGATCCTCTTCATACATGTTCTTCAACCATTTTACGTGGTGACTTGATTCTTCGTTTTTTTGCCTCATTCAATACATATATATAGCTTTTCATACAACTTCATTATTGGAATCCTACAAAAGATGAAATCTTTAGAATTATAACTACAAAAGATGAAATCTTTAAAATCGGATTTATGTATATTTATGAATACCTTCAAAATATCTTGAAATGTAATACAGTATAAATTTAGAGGACACATCCTCATCCCAAGATGGAGCTTTTTGTAGAAAAATATACGGCGCAGCTATTGCTAGATAAGTATCAGCTATTGCTAGATAAGTACCTACATACAAAAACAGAAGGGGAAATCTCAAAAAATTGCTGTTACAAGCTTTAAATCGTGGACTTCACCTTTGTTGTTCACTTCAACATGGCTAACTGTCCATTCGTCAAGGGGAATTTCCATAAGGTATTGATATGCTTCAATATTTTCTTCCTTAATTTTCCACATCAAGGCTTCAAACTTTCTTATTTGATGGGCTGTAGCCGTCCTCCACATCAGATTACTGAGGTCCTTGTTTGGAAATCGAGATTGAAAGTTGCTCTTAACATGCCTTAGGCAAAATCGATGGAAGGACCGAGGCTCCTGATATCGCTGCAACTCCGACAAACTAGCCAAAATTCCTTTTGCCCTATCAGAGATCACACATATATCTTCTCTATCCTTTATCACATGTGCGCTCAAATTCCTAAAAAACCATTTCCATGCCTCTTTCGACTCCCTGTCAACAATAGCCAATGCTAGAGGAAGAATATCATCATTTCCATCAATTCCAACCGCAATTAATAATTTAATGTCATATTTTCCATACATATGAATTCCATCTACTCAAATAACCGGGCGACACGTTTGGAATCCATCAATGCATTGGCCTGAAAGCCCAATATAAACTTGAAAGTTTTTACCTCTAGTGAACTCGTAGACTCTTCTTGTTTCCATTCCACAACTCTTCCACGATTAAAGTGCTAAAAAGCTGCAAAATATTTAGGAAGCTCACTAAATATTTTTTAAAGTCACCATATTCCAATTCAAATGTGCGTTGATGCCCAAGCCACGCTTTCCTGTATGTCACTTGATGACCAAATTTCTCATGAAATTGAGTCCTGATATCTACTACTAACAACTTGGGATTTTCTCAAATTTTGTTTAGAAACAAGGATGCAATCAAATTGGTATCTAGGTTGGCATGACCTATCCTAAGCCCTTCAGTCTCACATCTATGATTATCAACATACTTTCCTATCTTCCAAAGGTTATATCCAACCTTTCAGCCTCGAACAAACCATAGAAAACCTAATAAATTATAAAACCTGCATCTCACAACCCATAGAATTTTGTTTGATGTTACCACCTTGAACTCTTCATTTTTGCGCAAACTCCAAATTGTCACGGCCCGTTTCAACTTTGCTTTGCTGCTAAAATACATATTTTTTTCCAAGTCTTTTTTGGCATCCTCGAACCAAACTGAACAACATCCCATCTTAGATTCTCGTGTAGAGATAAAAATATCTTCCTCATTCTCCAATGTCGTAAAGTAGGGTATATCATGACATGGAGTTTCGGACACACCATGACCAAATTGATTATGAGGATTTATGCCAATATTATTTTGAAGTAAATCTCCAATATCATCGATATCTTCATCAGGTTGACTTTCTATTTCACTCTCTTCATCATCTCCTGAAGGATCATCATCCTCTGAACTTTTAGAGCTAATTTCAGCATTTGCATCATTATACAAATCAACGTTGGCCTCCGTTTCTCTGTGGAGAAAAGGAAGGAACCATGTTAATAAATTGTAGTAAGATTGTAGGATATATAAGAATTTTTTTTATCGATCTTAGAAAAAAATTTATACGAGTACTAACACATTTAAAAGTTAAAAAATGCAACAATTTTGATGTTTCTAATAAACCAGTTCTAGCACTAAATAATAGTGCAACAATTTAAAACAAGTAAAGTGCAACTATTGGCAGTACAAATATCTTCTTGGGAGTACATGTAATTTGACTAATTTTTTTCGTTGAAGATATATAAACCCAAGCTATCGGAAAAATATAATTTGTTGCTTTACGTGACCTCATATTCTCTGTGGTTACTACTAATATATCTTTGATTACTTGAGCCTTCATCAAATGATCGACAACCATGCCTGCTAGGACTTGCACCAAATGATTGACGGAAACCATATGTTGCACTATATGATGACACATCGGTGTGAGATTGATTATAGAAATTTGGATTGTCGTGCATCGGCAATTGGAACGATGGTTGAATAATCGGTTTTGCAAAATGAGGTTGACTGGCCATAGAAAATCCATAATTTTGAGCCAACAAATTCATGTGATAACCATATTGACCACTCATTTGAAATACATTATTTTGATTTGTTGACTTGGTCTTTACATAAATCTCCAAAATATTTATATCGATTTTATCCGCAAGTTTTTGAGGTATGGCAAAAAATTGTAGCAAGGACTGGTCATTCTCAATTTTAAACTAAATGAACCTTGTATTGTTACCTTGAAATGAGCATGGATATTTTCTAGAAATATCTATTTGAATATTTTCGCTATCTGTTCCCATTTTCTCATGCAATAGTTCAACCAATTCAGCATAGTTTGTTGAAATAGACATGCTAATCATTTTGGCACCTTCAGTATACCTGAATCCGTTCATTTCAGTAATTATTTTGCCACTCCAATACAAAGCAACCATCGCATTATGTTCAAAATTGACTATCTTTACTCCTACACACGATAATTAACTCATACCTATTGAATTTCTGAATGTTGTTCCAACAATAGGCCACACAAGTAGAAGCTTTGCTGAAAATTGTTGGAATGTGCTTGAACATTCGTTAGTAAGAAAAGAAAAAATAGAAAGAGAAAGTCTACCTTCTCTCTAAAAAGTCAAAATTACTTTTAACAAATTATAATCGTTACAAACCCAACCACCCTTCACCGATGGGGTCACCGGCCGGTGACCCTCTAATGACGATGACACAACAACTGAGCAACCCTCTAGAACCACCCACCACCGCGGAGGCCGTAGCGGTGGCTCTTATGCCACCACTCTATCGGAATCTCCAAAACAATCAATTCATGGCAAGGAGAACTGCTCACAATGGATTACCAGCTCTCTTATTCAAAACTCGAGACTACTACATTCCGATGGCTAATCTATGCAGACGGTCCATTGTCGGACGCTACTTGAAATCAAGACCCTAAATTGACACAATTAGATCAAAATTTGATGAAAAATTCTCTCTAAAAGGTACAGTAAAGATTAGGGTGTTCGACAATTTCAACATATTTTTGACTTTCAATAATAATGAAGATTTCAATGTTATCCTCTACAAAAGAGCAATTGATCTTGATGGGTATCAAATTTGGTTTCAAAAATGGTCGCCAGACTTCAAACTCGAAGAAGATATTCCGATTGTGCCGGTGTGGGTGCTACTGCCAGGACTACCATTTCATATGCACACATGGCACTACGTGAAACAAATCACTGAGGCAGCAGGTATCCCTATTGAGCTTGACACAACCACTAAAACTATGAACAGACCAAGCATGGCAAAGGTACGAGCTGAAATTGATCTTATGAAACCTTTAGTTCATAAAGTTTGGATTGGTACTGAATATGAAAATGATCCCATAAGAGGTTTTGTTCAAAAAATTGAATATGAAAATATCCCCAAATACTGTAAACATTGTAAAAAACTTAGGCATGCTCTGATGGAGTGCCGAGTGTTGGGGAAGAAAAAGGAAAACAAGAAGAAATAGGCTGAAAGGATTAAGCAACACAATACTCCAATCGAGCAAGCTAATCCCTCTGTCCTTGAAGCCCAAAGTGACGAGAGTGATAAGACGAAAAAGGGAGAGCAGGGTAGGAAGCAAAAAGAAGTTATTGGTGGACCTGATTTTCAAAGAGGAAGAGAGCCTAATAGAAGAAACTTTGATAAAGATCAAAAGGGTAAAAGTGCTCTGCCAAACAGAATAGAGGGAAAAGTATTCCTCCAAAACAGTTTTTCAAGCCAACTGGTGTTATTTTTGGAGTGGATAAGCCTCATTCCTCTAACTACATCAATAATGAGGATCAGAATACTATCAAGGATCAATATGCTGTCTTGGATCAGGAAAAAGATGTAGAAAGGGAGGAAGTCGTGGTTAACTCTGTGCAAAACGTGGAAAATGAGTACATCATTCAAGATGATGGGGGTGGGGGGTGGGGGAGGGGGGAAGTGACCAGAATAAAAAGGATGAAGGTGATCTTATAATCAATATTGCTAATGATGATAAAATGCCAGAGGGTCAAACAATTGGTAGTGATGAAGTGGAGACCATAGCTACACCTTGTGAGGGTAATAAATCTGTCACTTACCTCATTAAAGACACCAATGATCTGCAAGTTATAACTAATCAAGAGGAATGACAGACTATTAGTAGCAAAAAGAAAAGAAGATCCCAAAGAAAGGATATGAGTAATTTGGAGAAAAGGGACGCACACAAAGACCAGAACAAGAATCAAATTCAGGACCATGATTCAGGATTAGGGGCCAAAATCAGTGACACATCTCAACAACATGTGAACACTGAAGAAGTTGGAAACGAAAAAGAACATCCATCTGATGATGGGCTGAAGAAGCATGTTCTATGAAATAAGAGGAAGAACAAGTAGATGACTGCACAAGCAGAGTTAACACTGGAAAAAAGGTAGGAAAAAGTGACATGAATTCAAGGAAAGACCTTAGTTTTGAGGCATTTACTAAACATCAGAAAGCAAAGCAGGATCGGCAACCTCATTTAACTAGGAGACAAAAGAAGAACCTAAAAAAAAAATTTCCAATAAGCACCTTAATGATTAAGGCACTTAATTGGAACATTAGGGGCATGAAGTCCCAGGCATCTACTGAAAGACTTGAAAAACACCATCAACCAATACAAAGTTTCTTTTGTGGAAATTCAAGAACCTTTCATCAAAGAGGAAAAAATTGACAATTATAGACAAAACCTTGGCATGCAAGGTTGTTTTGTGAATAGCAGCAGCAAAATTTGGATTTTTTAGGGTTTTGACATTAAATGTGATGTGTATGCTAATGATGATCAAATGCTCACTTGCAAAATATGTCATAACAATAGTGATAAGGACTTATTCATATCAACTATCTATGCTAAATCCAGGTCTGCAGGCAGAGTCCAGTTATGGGAACATATGAGGGCTTTTGCATATGCTATTAATCACCCCTGGATGATGTGTGGAGACTTTAATTGTATAGTGAGCCCAGAGGAGAAATATGGGGGAACACCACACAAACTCAGCAAAAGCTTAGACTTCATTGAATGTATTACGGATTGTGGGCTTGCTGATATGGGCCACAGTGGAAATACATTTACTTGGTGCAATGAAAGAAAAGAGGAGGAGATCATATGGAAAAGATTGGACAAAATGATTGCCAATGATGAAATAGGGGCCATGTTCCCCTCTATCTCAGTCCAACACCTTGCTAGAGTGAGCTCAGACCACTGTCCATTACTTATAAATCTTCAAGATCAGAATGTCAACAATATTAAGTATTTCAAGTTCCTAAACTTTTGGACTGAGAAGGATGATTTTCAGGATTTAGTAAAGGAACACTGGAATCAACGGATTGATGGGAATATCTTTTGGATAATTCAGCAAAAAATGAAAAGAGTAAGCAAGGCCTTGAGTGATTGGTCAAGGAATAAAATTGGAGACATTTTTATCAAAACAAGCCAACTGGAGGAATATGTTTCAGATTTAGAAGAGATTTACAGGAGATCTTTGGCTCAAGATGATAGAATGACTTTGAATAAAACAAAGGCTGATCTGGTCCTGCATCTCAAAACAGTTGATGCTTATTGGATACAAAAAGCTCATCTCAAGTGGAAATTAGAGGGTGATGAAAACACTAAATATTTTCACTCTGTGGTTAGAGGAAGAAGACATCACATGAAAATTCATAGAATTCAAAATGGTGATGATTGGCTAGATGAAGAGGATCACATTGCCAATGCTGCTGTGGAGTTCTACCAAGACCTCTTCTCTCAAAGTCATGCTTATATTGATTTGAGTGTAATGGAGTGCATCCGAAAATTTATTAGCAATGATTAGAACAACTTGCTCATTAAGGATATCACCAGTGAAGAGGTCAAAGAAGCTTTGTTTGATATTGATTCCAATAGCTCTGCTGGACCTGATGGTTTCTCAACCCTGTTTTTCTAGAAGTGTTGGGATATAGTTGATAAAGATATGATCAACATGGTGAGAGTTGTTCTTAAAGGGCATCCAATGCCTAAGTATTTCACCAGGACCTGTCTAGTTCTAATTCCAAAGGTCCAGCACCCCCAAGAGTTCTCTGAATACAGACCTATCAGCTTAAGTAATGTTACTCATAAGATTGTGTCAAAAGTTTTGAATAACAGGCTATCTAAGGTCCTCCTTAATATAATATCTCAGAATCATAGTGGGTTCATGAATAATAGGGCTATGGGGGAGAATGTTCTTTTAGCACAAGAAATTGTTCATGAAATCAGGAAGCCTAACAAAGGAGGAAATGTTGTGATAAAGCTTGACATGAATAAGGCTTATGACAGAATTTCATGGAACTTTATCTGTGCAGTTATGAGGAAAATGGGATTTAGTTGTAACACCTCGTAACTTCGGACGAAAGTTTGACTCATAAGATGATAATATAATGGAACCAATATGAGGGTTATAGGAAGTGTTTTGAAAACCAATCAAGTCATAAGAAATGTCTTTGGGCAAAGCAAAGTTGGAAGCCACTTTACGGGGCATGTTTGCAAGTGAGTTTATAGATGGTCTTACTTCCAACGACCATAACCCCTCTATTAATTTGGAATTTGGGAAAACTTCCTCGATGAAATTTGTAGCCCTTTGAAATAGATTTCCAACGGTATATTATGGGTCTTGAACGGAGCTACTTACAAGAAGTTATGCCTATTTTACCGAACACTGTGCAGAACCAACACCCGTCGCTTCTCGGGGCGCGTGAGAGAGCGTGCAATGGTCCCACTTTGCGGACCGATCACGAAACTCTGAGATTTTAGCTGTAGAATGTTGCGCGATGCATCCGCATCGCGGAACCATCGCGAAACAGGTCAATTTTGGGTCAAAAGTCGCGTTTTCTTGTTATATTTGGGGTTGGGGTTTATTTTCCCAACACCCCATCCACGAAAAATCTCTCTAAACTCAGAGACAACAAATCCCAAACTTTAATAACCTTCCAAGGTAAGTTTTATCATGATTCTAGGTTGAATTCATGTCCCCAAAACCCTTCAAATCCATAGGGTTATGATTGGAATATTATTGTTGGATGTGGAAACCCTAGAACCCGAATTCAAGAGGATTGGACTTCAAAAAGGTAATGTTTCTACTCCCTAATCATTTATAGTTGTGAATTGATGAATTCTTAGGAGAATAGTAAATGGGTTTGATAAGAGAATTATATGAACTATGCTAGAGTTTTTGGATTGTTGACTTGAGATTGTTATAATGATATGGGTGATGGAGAATGATGTTAATTAAATCTAATTTAGATTGTAGAATCACCTAGAAGTAATAGAATGGGAATTGGGTGAAGAAACACCATTAATGGAGATTGTGGAGCTTTATGCCCACTAAGTGTTTGATAAAATGCTTAGATGACCAAAACATGAATATTATTGCTAATATAGAATCCCTTTGACTTGTATTGATATAGATCAAAGTTGAAAGGGTTGACGAACATTGTATTACACTCAAAGGCTGGAATTAAGGTATGTGAGGCTAACTATCTACGTTAGGGAATGTTCATGATTCTCCCTACGCCTCATTCTTCATACTTGTCAGTAATTTGACTCAAAGTAGAGTTTAGCCCTAGTTTTATGATATGTTGTAGAATTGTTATCTTCTAGGTTTGCAGTTACAAAATTCGTTCATGGTTATCAATTTTAATATCATGAACTCAGCACGTAATCTTTATAGACTTATGTATTGTTACCACATGAGTCTTAGTCTAGAAATTCAGTATGCTCAGAAGCAGTCAATGTTTTCAATTCAGTCCAGCATGTCTATTTCAGTTCAGCATTGTTCATTGTTGTTATGGTCTCAGTCCTTATTAATTAACCATAATTATACATATGTGATTTTGCCCTAGGGCACAGCACAGTCTTGTGTATACGTATACATGGCCGAGGCCATTGACTGATGCACTACTAGGCCGAGGCCATAGCGTGCATTTATTATATGGCCGAGGCCCCACATATACAAACACAGATAATACAAATGATTCAGATACAGAGCAGGGAGCATTCATATCTTTACTTCCTTGCTATTACAGTTACAGTTATCAATTTAATTTTCAGTTTTAGTATTTTATTGCTTCAGTTGCTTTACATACCAGTACAATTCAAATGTGTTGATATCCCTTTTTATTGCTTGGGGGCCTGCATCTCACGATGCAGGCAACGATACACAGGTTGACGACTCAACTATTTAGAGGTGCACGTATCAGCTACTGGTGAGCCCCAAATTCCTTCGGGGTGTTGTCAGCTATCCAGTTATTTTAGTTTATAGACAGCTCTATTATTCAGTACTCTTAGAGGCTTCATAGACACAGTTTAGACAGTCAGATATTTATTATGTTAGCCTTGTTGGCAGTTCATCAATCGTTTTGGTTTAGCCATGTAGGCTACTGTCAGATATATTTCAGATTGTCTAAGTATTTCCGCATTATGATATTTCAGTGAGACTTTTAGTTAATCAGCATGTGTTAGTTTTATTTTATAAATTAGTTATATTTTGGTATCACATGTTGATTCAGCCAGCCAGTTGGTTCGCTCGGTCACATGCAGTCAGACACCGGGTGCCGTGTTACGTCCAGGCCCAGGTTCGGGGCGTGACATTAGTGAGCATTGGATTTTTATTATTTGGAATCTCTTATCTAATGCTAGGTATTCTGTTATCACAAATGGAAAAAGAAATGGTTTTTTCAAGTCTCAAAGTGGTGTTAAGCAAGGTGATCCGATATCACCATCCCTGTTCATCATTGCTACTGAGGTGTTATCAAGGAAGCTAAACAAATTGTTTGATGACTCTAGATTCAATGGTTTCAACATGAATGCTAATGGTCCTACCATAAATCATCTCTCCTATGCAGATGATTTAATAATTTTCTGCTCGGGGAAGTCCTATACTCCAAATAAGATCATGCAGTGCCTAAAAGATTATCAAGAGAATTCTGGTCAACTGATCAGTATAGGCAAAAATTGTTTTTTAATGCATAATTCCATTTCTTAAAAAAGAATCAAGATTGTGTAAGGGATATTAAAGTTTCAGAGAGCTGAATTCCCAATCACCTACTTGGGATGCCCCATTTTTGCGGGAAGGAAAAAGATCCAATATTTTAGTTTCATGGCCACAAAAATTTTGCAAAAACTTGACTCCTGGCAGTAAAACTCTGTCAAGTAGTGGTAAAATGATTCTCATAAAACATGTTTTATTTGCTATCCCTGTACACTTATTGTCTATATATATGCCTCCTAAAACCATTTTAAAACAAATTGAAAGTAATTTTGCTAACTTTTTTTGGGGACAGTGTGATGGTAAATACAAGTATCATTGGTCTGCTTGGTCTAACTTTTGCTTGCCCACAAATGAAGGAGGTATTGGAGTGATATCACTATAAGAAATTGCATATTCCTTCTCAGCTAAATTATGGTGGATTTTCAGAACCTCCAAGTCATTATGGACTGAATTCATCAGGGCCAAGTATTCAATTAGACTACATCCAGTGGCAAGGAAGTGGAACTATACACGTTCTCACACTTGGAAGAGGCTAATGAAAATCAGAAACAAAGTGGATCACCTAATACATTGGAAAATTGTTACACCTCGGAAAACCTTCCGTTGGTACGAAAGTGAATGAACTAGTAAGGAGTACGAGTATACGATATGTTCATGAGTAAACGATGACGCTTAACGAACTCTAGAAAGGGTTTCAAGATGTTAGAGATGGGGGAAGAGGATTGCTAAAGAGGAGGCAAGGTATTGGATAAGTATTGGAAAGGAATTACGAGCAACAAGTTAGCCAGGACTTAATGATGTTTTGGAGAAGAGTTATAACGTCCCTAAGATTGGTATTGAAGTGTTAAACAAGTGTTAAGAAGGTTCCATGAGGATCGGAGATCAAACGAAGTGGCGAAACTAATTTCAGTGACTAGTGGGTTATACGGTCCATTATACGGACCGTATAATGTTTTACGGACCGTATAATGGATCGTCAAATAGTCACAGTTAAGGTTGCTCACTGGTGACGTTTTACGGTCAGTTATACGGACCGTAAAACTGTTTTACGGACCGTATAACGGACCGTCAAGTGGTCACAGTGAAGGGTGCTAGGCATACCCATTTCACGGTCTATTATACGGACCGTATAATCATTATACGGACCATATAATGGACCGTATAATGGAACCCAACAGTTCAGTTATGATTTATTAAATAAGGGACCAAGTTCACAATTTCATTTCCACATTCCCTTTCTCTCTCTAAAACATCTCTCTACAACTTTTATACAAGTTTTCAAGGGTATTAATCCATCAACAACATTAAACAAGTAAATCCAAGGTAGAAACCCATCAAGGATCATCTAAAGTCAAGAAACCCAAATGGAGAAAAAACTAGGGTTTTGCTCAAAGTGGAGTATTATCAACTAAATCTTGTTACTACAACTTATAAGGTAAGATTCATGATATTTATAAGTTGTTTAAGGTATTTGAGAGTTAAAAATGCTTGGTCATTAGAAGAGAATAGCAAATGGGTTATGAATGATGAATAGTGACGTTTTTGATACATAGTTTGAATTGAGTCGTGATTGTTGTTGTATTGTGTTATGAATGTGTTATAAATGGCGCCAAGATCATGAAATAGACATGGTATATGAATGGGCGAAGTTGGGTGTTGTGACCATAAATAGGGATAAATGGAAGTGCATAGAGAATGTGGATAATGTAGATGATTAATGGCCATTGATGTAATATTATGAATGTATTGTTGACGTTTGGGAGTTAAATTACGATATGGACAAATGTTGTATAGATAAAGGAGATGCTGCCCTATTTTCTCTAGCTTTAGCCATGTGCACTAGTTATCGATACTAATGACAGTATGGCCTTAATGAAGGTAGAAACGTGAGCATCAAAGGAGTACGCACAAGTGTAGAATAATTCGACAAAAAAGTATGTAAGGATAACCCTTCTTTCATAAGGCATGGTTCTTTGGCCAAACTCCTAATCCCTCTATATGAGTATGCTGACTACAAATGTTTGACATTCCGAGCTCATAAGCTCACCATCCTTGATATGTATTACGAATGCACTACGCACCTCAGGTGACGAGTAAGACTATGATATAGAAGTAACGATAATGATAATGATAGCAATGATGATAATGATAATGACGCAAAAGGGCCTACGGGCTATTATATGTATGTGTGCCTAGGAAGGGCTATAATGAAACCCCGAGCCTATGGTGCTGGGTAGAATGAATATATGTATATGAAATGTATAAAGTATGTATACAATTACGAAACACGCGCACACCTCTGCAGATGGTACGGATAACCCTGATGCCTTGGTAGGGCCAAGTATGTATGATCTTGAGCCTTGGTTGGCCAAGTATGAGACACCGATCCTATGAGGTCGGGTATGCTATGTATATGAAATGACTATATATATATATATATATATATATATATATATATATATATATATATATATATATATATATATATATATATATATATTATGAATATGAATGTGATAAGACTATGTACAAGAATTCGATTAAGGACAGGTATACGAATATGAGCACAAGTATGGTATGAGTATTATTATGGGACACGAATGACGATGTATGCAAGTTAGAGGCATGATGATGATGATATTGCTGTCTCCCCTCCTATGCTATTTTCATATGATATCTATTATGCTTCTATATTGATATTGATCATGCTTTACATACTCAGTACATTCTTCGTACTGACGTACTTTTATTTGTGGACGCTGCGTCATGCCCGCAGGTGCACAAGGAGACAGACTTGATCCGTAGCTGCCTATCCTGAGATTTCATAGAGAGCTCCATCTCCTTCGGAGCCATATCTTTTAGGTACTAATTCTTTTGCGTATATAATTACGGGCATAGCGGGGTCCTGTCCCGCTCATGTGATGTGTCATACTACTCTTAGAGGCTCGTAGCCACGTGTGTATGATTAGATGTTTGGCCTTGTCGGCTCATGTTTTTGTATATCATTTTGTCGGCCATGCGGCCATGTACATTGATGTGGCATAAGTGCCTTGATGATTGAAAGATGTTATTGTCCGAAATGGATTAGTATGATGAAATAAAAGAAAATGTATGTCTTATTATATGGCTCACCTAGATGCAAGCATAAGAGTAAACTAAGAGGGTGCCCGGGTGGGCTAGTACCGGGTGCTCGTCGCGGCCCCTAGTCGGGTCGTGACAAAAGTGGTATCAGAGCAGTTCAGTCCTAGGGTGTGTCTACGAGCCATGTCTAGTAGAATCTTGGTTATGGGTGTGTTGCGTGCCACACTTATAAACAGGAAGCTGCGGAAATTTTAGGAATAAATAACCTTCTTTCTTCATAAGAATCGTGCGATAGAGCTATGATGTAAGAAATTCTTGTTCCTTAATCGTGTGTTATGTATTTCAGAGATGCCTAAAAGGAAAAAGGCTACAGCGGCCCAAAAGGGCAAGACGGTGGCTGAAAAGCAGGATAAAAGAGCACCGCCACCGGTAGTAGAGGAAAGTGAGTCCCAGGCTCAATCTTAGTCCTCTCAGACAGTGCCCATTACTGAGGGGCATGAGGGAGCCTCAGCCCCAGCACCTCCAGCTCCTCCACCGAATGCTTCGGACCAAGATGTGAGAGAGGCCATTAATTTATTGACTCAATTGGTTGCGGACCAAACTCAGAGGCAAAGCTCAGGGCAAGGTGACAGGGCTGTTAGTGAAAGGGCCCGTGACTTCATTGCTTTGAAACCTCCGGAATTCTTTGGGTCGAAACCGGAGGAGGATCCTCAGGACTTCATTGACGGTATGCTGAGGACGCTCCGATTAATACATGCTTCAGATACCGAGTTGGTGGAGTTAGCGTCCTATAGATTGAGGGATATTTCGATCCAGTGGTATACAGTTTGGATGGCTTCACGGGGAGCGAATGCACCTCTCCCGGTATGGCAAGAGTTTGTTGATGCTTTCCTCTGTCATTATATGCCTCCAGAGGTTCGGCGAGATAGGGCCGATAAATTCCTGAATTTGAGGTAAGGTAGCATGAGTGCTACAGAGTATAGTCTCCGCTTAAATTCCTTGGCTAGGTATGCTTCGGCCATGGTAGCGGATATGGGCGATCGGGTACACCGATTTGTGAAAGGCCTAGGGCCACATTTGATGGATAAATGCTTGACTGCGTCCCTTCAGGATGCCATGGATATTGCACGCATTCAGGCACATGCTCAGGAATTAGAGGAACACTTACAGCAGTGGAGGAATGAACGTGAGCAAGATAGGGGACATAACAAGAAGGCTATACCTTCGGGTTCGAGGAGCGAGTCTAGAGGCGGATACAGACATCAGTTTCCCAGCTATTCAGGATATTCTATGACCAGTCCCCCGCCACGTTTTTCAGGTCAGGGGCTTGATAGATCTGCTCATTCAGGGCCGAGCCCAAGTTATTCAGGACCTCAGTCCAGAGGTCATTTAGGCCAGTCAAGGCCACCCGTACCACAGTGTTCCCAGCGTGGGAAGATGCATTGGGGTCTATGCCGATTTGGTTCAGAATATTGCTATTCATGTGATCGTCCAGGCCATATTATGCGCGATTGCCCCTCGGTACATGGTAGAGGTAGGACCCAGCCTTTAGGGTCGGTAGCCGGATCTTCGGCATCTGTACGCCCTACGAGGCCAGGTTCATATGCGCCAGCTGGCCATGGTAGAGGCAGAGGGAGAGTTCCCACTTCTAGCGGCCCTCAGCACCGTATTTATGCATTGGCTGGAAGCCAAGATCTTGAGTCTTCTCCTAATGTGGTCACAGGTATATTATCGGTATCCTCTATTGATGTATATGCATTGATTGATCCAGACTCTACATTGTCATATGTTACTCCTTACATTGCGGGTCGATTTATAGTTGAGCCGAAGTTGATCAAACCTTTTGAGGTGTCTACACCCGTGGGTGAATCAGTAATAGCTAGCCGAGTATATAGGGATTGTGTAGTTATGATTTGTGGTCGTCGCACCACGATTGATCTACATGAGCTAGAGATGGTAGACTTGGATGTCATTATAGGCATGGATTGGTTGGATTCTTGTTACGCCAATGTTGATTGTAGAATGAAAATGGTTGGTTTCCAGCTTCCAGGAGAACCAGTTTTAGAATGGAAAGGAAATACGGCATCACCAAAAGGTAGGTTTATTTCCTACCTAAAGGCAAGGGATATGATCACGAAAGGGTGTATTTATCACTTAGTGCGAGTTCAAGATGTAGAAGCGGAATCGCCGACTCTTCAGTCAGTACCGGTAGTGAGTGAATTTCCGGATGTGTTCCCGGAAGAGCTCCCAGGCCTTCCTCCTGAGCGGGAGATTGATTTTGCCATTGATGTGTTGTCAGACACAAAACCTATATCCATTCCACCATATAGAATGGCACCCGCAGAATTGAAGGAATTGAAAGAGCAATTGAAAGACTTGCTCGAAAAAGGCTTCATTAGGCCTAGTTCGTCCCCGTAGGGAGCGCCCGTTTTGTTTGTCCGGAAGAAAGATGGCTCCTTGAGGATGTGTATTGATTATCGGCAATTAAATAAAGTGATGGTTAAGAACAAGTATCCTCTCCCGAGGATTGATGATTTATTTGATCAATTGCAAGGTGCCAAATGGTTTTCAAAGATTGATTTGAGGTCCGGGTATCACCAAGTGAGAGTTAGGGAGAATGATATCCCTAAAACAGCCTTCAGAACAAGATACGACCATTTTGAGTTCCGAGTAATGTCGTTTGGGTTAACTAACGCGCCGGCAGTGTTTATGTCACGACCCAACCCCGTAGGCTGCGACTAGTGTCTGTGCTGGACACCCATACGTACCCAATAACCCAAACCAGAATATAAGCAGAATATATAGATATAGAAGTCGAATGGCTTTACTAATTATCGCAGATAAACAAACATATCGCACGGAAGCCGATAAGGCTATCATAGAACATAGCAACCCAAAACATATACACAACCCACATGTATGTCTACAGACCTCTACGAACAACAAGAAAATCATAAGACGGGACAGGGCCCCGTCATACCCCTGAATAACATACATATGTGCAACAGAAGAGTCTGTACCCAAAATATAGGCTCCGGACAAAGGAGCACTCCAACATAGCAGAATAGGATCCTAAACGGGTGGATCAACAAATCGATCGTCTGTACCTGCGTGGCATGAAACGCAACCCTCGAAGAAAGGGGGTCAGTATGGAAAATGTACTGAATATGTAAAGCACGGAACATAGTGAACAAAGTCGTAACTGAAGCAGAAGGTACAGAAAATGAACAGAATATCCAGAATATCAAAATGCTGATCATAAAGCATAAATAGTGCATGCAGAAAACATATCTCATATCTGGTCCCATTACGGGACTGGGTAAACAGAACGTGGTCGCCACCCCGACACTGGCGCCATAACACAGCATAACTCCAGAGTAGAGAATAACCCCGTAACATAGCATATCATATCAGATGGCCATATCATATCATATCATATCATATCATATCATATCATATCATATCAGATCATATCAAAATGTATGTACATGGCACAGCATACTCCACAACCCATGTACACGTATACCTGCCCCCTCACCATCGAGGCATGGCGAACAATGCAATGGAAAGCGCTTGATTACATATCCTGGCCCGGACTCAGTGAAGGAAGCATTGAGGCATCCACGAATGGAGTAGTGAGAAACTAATGCAATATGAAATATAACACATTTACGGAGATTTAATAGCATAACTTAGATGACAAACCATATAACAGAAACGGAGCAGTAATCATAGTGTATGCCTTTCGGATATCACAATAATATATGTCAAAATAAGCTTTCTGGAATCATTTTCATGTTTCAAAATACATTATGGGACTTGTCAAAATAATTCAAACAAATGTCATATAGTAGTTAGACGAGTAGCCAAGAGTTTCCTTTGAATTCCAATTCAAAATAAGTCAAACGGAACAAATTAGAAAAATTCGGGAATAGTGGGCCCACCTCGGGTCAAATGAGGTGGCATACATAATTTACGTATGTTACACTTCCCGCACACCTCTGTAGATGGTACGGATAACCCTGATGCCTTGATAGGGCCAGGTATGTATGATCTTGAGCCTTGGTTGCCCAAGTATGTATGAGACACCGATCCTATGAGGTCGGGTATGCTATGTATATGAAATGACTATATATATATATATATATATATATTATGAATATGAATGTGATAAGACTATGTACAAGAATTCGAATAAGGACAAGTATACGAATATGAGCACAAGTATGGTATGAGTATTATTATGGGACACGAATGACGATGTATGCAAGTAAGCGACATGATGATGATGATATTGCTGTCAACCCTCCTATGCTATTTTCATATGATATCTATTATGCTTCTATATTGATATTGATCATGCTTTACATACTCAGTATATTCTTCGTACTGACGTCCTTTTGTTTGTGGACTCTGCGTCATGCCCGCAGGTGCACAAGGATACAGACTTGATCCGTAGCTGCCTATCCTGAGATTTCATAGAGAGCTCCATCTCTTTCAGAGCCATATCTTTTGGGTACTAATTCTTTTGCGTATATAATTACGGGCATAGCGGGGTCCTGTCCCGCTCATGTGATGTGTCGTACTACTCTTAGAGGCTCGTATCCACATGTGTATGATTAGATGTTTGGCCTTGTAGGCCCATGTTTTTGTATATCATTTTGTCGGCCATGCGGCCATGTACATTGATGTGGCATAAGTGCCTTGATGATATGGAAGATGTTATTGTCCGAAATGGATTAGTATGATGAAATAAAAGAAAATGTATGTCTAATTATATGGCTCACCTAGATGCAAGCATAAGAGTAAACTAAGAGGGTGCCCGGGTGGGCTGGTACCGGGTGCTCGTCGCGGCCCCTAGTCGGGTCGTGACAAAAATCAACAGAGGCAACTCAAATATTTGGTGGGACAACTGGATGGGATGTGGAATCCTAGCACAGCCTAGTGGCTCTAATACTTTAATCAAAAGCTACATCAACACCTATATTCATCAAAGCAGCTGGAATACCAACAAGTTATTAAAGATATTGCCTTTGAGTGTGGTGGCCAAGATTCAGGAAGTGAAGATTCACTCTCAAGAAATGGATGATCAGCTTATTTGGAGTGTCACTAGTGATGGAAAATTCAGTTGCAAATCGGCATGGAATGCCATAACAGAAGCAAACAACACCTCTTTGACCAACAAGAAAATATGGCATAAAAAGATGCCATTTAAAGTCTCTTTTTCGTTTGGAGACTATTTAGGAATAGTGTGGCTGTTGATGACAATCTCAAGAGAATAAAAGTTCAATTACATCAAAATGTTCTTGTTGCAGGTCTGGAAACCAGGAAACTCAGGAGCATTTATTTAACAAGAGCATGATTGGAGTTGAAGTATGGAAGCATTTTGCACAGATGTTTGGCATTGCAGAAGGGCATGGGAATATCAAGCAAAGGTTACTATCATGGTGGCTGACAAAGAACAAGAGTCCCATCCAAAGCATGATTCTACAAATTCTACCTTGTATTATTATTTGGCATATTTGGAAGGAAAGATGTGAGAGTAGATACGCGAATTATAGCATGTCAAGATACAAAATTATCAACAATATCTGCCAACAGACTGTGATGGTGGTACATAAGCAATTCAAGGATATCACACCTTTCATGGAATAGAGGAAACTGTTGGAAATCAGTGAGCAAGCTCAGTATCATATCAACACTATTGCTGTAAGGTGGAAGTTTCCTGCATCTGGATCTGTTATATTAAACACAGATGGTTGTTCCAAAGGCAATCCAGGGCCTAGTGGAGGTGGGGGATTAGTTAGAGATCACAAGGGGAACCTAATAACTGCATGTGCGACTTGTCTTGGTAACACTACAAATAACATGGTAGAAGCAATTGCTATGAAGATTGGAATTGAATGGTGCTTGAATAAAGGCATCAACAAACTACAAATTGAGAGTGATTCAAAAATGCTAGTGGACTGGATTCTTAACAGAGCCAAGCCTCCTTGGAGACTGATGATCATTGTCGAGTAAATACAAGACAGTCTGGAACATATACAAGAGAAGTCCATACAACAATACTTTAGGGAGTGCAACAGAGTAGCTGATAGACTTGCTAATTAGGTTCTAGAATGTGGAAGTATTGTGTGGATGAATAGCTTCATGGATTTACTAAAAGATATAAAGGGAGAGATCAAGGTTGACAAAATGCAGCTACCATCTTTCAGGAATTCTATAGTGAAAAACTCCTTCTACGTGAGTAGATCAATGTATAGGAACTACCTTTTTGATATCCCTTGATTTCATCTTGTGTGAATGTGAAGATACTAGCTTTATCTTCACTGTAAGATAGAATTTTCTTTTGGGAGCTAACATGAAATCCTATTTAGATAAGGTGGAGTATGTTCTACCACGTAGGTGCAGGGTGTTGTAACCTTGTATATGCTTTTGCCCACATGAATAAAATCTCAAGTCATTCTCCAGGGGAGATGGCTAGTTAAAGAAAAAAAAAGTGTTTGAACATTCGTTTCATACATTATATTTTATAATGATCTGTGGTTTTCGTTATTTTGTGTGACGTTTTACAAATAAAACGTAACTATAGATAACGTTTTATAGTCAAATCAGCCAGAAGGATTCCCAATTTGCAGGATTCTTGCAAGATTTGATTGCGTGTGCCTAGTTTCAGAAGAAATGTTACTGCCAATTATGTTTTATCCTGTAGTCGTAATTGCGGTTACGACTTTAGGATCAGTCGATGTCAAATTTCATACAAAGATTGTTTGTACCTGGAATTTCTAAATTCATTACTGTCAGTAACATGTTAGCCATAATACGTTACCGAGATAGTAACGAATTATATTTTAATGCCATTAACCCGTGAAATTTTGTCCGTTTGAATTTTTGAATAAAATAATACTTAATTCGTTACTCAGGAATATGTTTATGCTAGTTCTGTTAACTTTCAAATTTTGTTTTTATTATTTTGGAGAATTGGCTTAAATAATAGCTTACTTTGGTAAAAAATCCTTCACTTCAATATTACTTTGGCTCTATCCGGTTCTTATAATTTTGGAGAACATAATTGTTTTGTAACCTCATTTAATTTGACTTGCAAACCTTAAGTGCTATTTATTTCCTTAGAATTTTAAACATCGCCAAGTAACTATGAAGTTGTGCTAATACATTGTATCTAGACTTGCTTGAGATCTAACTTCTGAGAAGTCATTTACCTATATGTATTCTTCAGTTTTCTCACTGATAAAAAACGTACAACTATACAACTGAGTTCGTGGAGGAATTAAATTGATTATAAGTGTAGTGTTTCACTAAGGGTTGTGCGTTTCAATTTAGCTGGAAACATAATAAATGTCATTAATATGATGGTTTTAATTTATTTATTTTATTAGAAAACGTAACTACATCTTTGTACAGAAAAGTTGTTATAGTATTTTTTGCTTGAAGGATACAAAAGTCGTTTAACTTTCGATGAATAATATGGTAATTCAATTTTTTCCTTTTAGGGCTTCCTACTTATACAATAAAATATGATATGCTGATATTACTATTAATGTGGAAGATCAAAGAAACAAACAGTAATGAATAAAATAGCTCTGGATATTACTAGTTTCATTACTATTAATGGGGAAGATGAAAAGAAAAAAAAATGAATAGAGAATGAAATAAATGTAGGTAATTACTAAGCAAATTTAAACCTACAATAATTATGGGTAGATGGAAGAATTCTCTACATTCACTTTCAATGTACTAAGAAATAGTAATTACTTATTCAACCTTTATGTAATTTAAATTTTAACTATTTAATTAAATTTTGATTTAGTCGGGGCAAAATGATAATTCGACTTTGAAGGTGGGAGCTTCCCA